>NC_083587.1:44239731-44539731 GCF_027579695.1 Neoarius graeffei | reverse complement strand
TACTATGTCATGCATGACATGGTGGGCTTTCCCTGTTCGCGCAAGGCATTGTGGGATACAAATTTGAAACAGGGGAGAAAATGGAGGATGTGAGTGTGCAAATGAAACGTGAAAGACCAATTACAGTAACGGAAAGCGACATTATGAAAAGACATTATGTTGTGAAGGAAAGGAAATACAGGACCAAACTAATAAATATCGGTGGTCAGCGAGCACCTCGGTGTGATTGCTGTTCGTTTAGCGACAGAACGATGTAACTGTCAGTGCACGGTCAAGGTAAACCTGTAGATGGCAGTAATGTAACACTGGATGCTAGCTGCCGTAAAACCCAAAAGAAGAAGAAGAAAAAGAAGGTAAACCTGCGCATACGGACGTCCTCTGTCTGCTTGACTGCGCGAAGCGAGCGATTTCATGCACATTATTTGTTCGGGAATCCCTCAAATTACATAACTTCCCAGCCACAGAATGGTCTGAGGTTTTTTTTTTTTTTTTAGATATTACAGAAATAAACATATCACAATGACCAAATTTCAGAGGGAACTAAATTTCACGGATTTTATGAAATCAAAAGGCCGTCTCGCTTTAAATAAAGGCATTTTCTCTCAAATACATATATAACAAATGTATTACTCTGTGGTTGGCATGAAGCTGGACTCTCTGGTGACGGTGGCAGAGAAGAGGACTATGGACAAACTACTGAACATCATGGACAATGCCAGTCACCCTCTGCACACCGTCATCAGCAACCAGAGGAGCCTGTTCAGTGACTGAATACTCCTTCGCAAGTGCAGGACTAACAGACTTAAAAACTCCTTTGTCCCTCACGCCATCAGACTGTACAACTCCTCTCAGGTGGGATCCCTCCCAAAGGGATCAATAAAGTTCTATCTAATCTAATCTAATCTATTAGTGTCCCTAAAGAATATATGAAATAAATTCAGTCATTTTGTTACATACTGTTTAAAAATTGTTTCCTGGAACTCCTTCATTTCCTTTGAGCGTATATTATTTCTGCCTGAAGGAGTTCTCCAGTGTCTGACAGTAATGTCAATCTCTGGTAGACACTACAAAAGGCCATAAATGGTGCCAGTTTCAGTTCACATCTAATCTGCTGGAGTATAGAAGCAACAAGTTGTATGATCGTTCAATTATTTACAGAGTCTTCAGTGAATTGCATTGTTGAAAAGAATGAAGAAAGTAAGTGATGCTCAAAGAAAGAGAGACAGATCAAAGAGCAAAGTCTGTAACCTTTTTAGTGCGGATTACTCAAGATACCTGTACAGATGTACTGAGATAAAACCACACATATTAAAGAAAATGTAATTCAGATCTTAATAAACGTTCCAGCTCTTCCATATGTGGGTATGGCAAGACCCTGAGGGATTTCAAAAAAAAGACCACTGGGAATCAGCATGCATGCATTTTCTGTTTGCAAACTTATTTTTATCAGACGACTTTTACTGACTTGGACAGACAAGGACTCCACTCCCATGAGCACTGGGCTCCACTCCCCTCAGCAGCGGAACCTTTAGATAATGATTAGGTTCAATAAAATGAGTTAAAGTTTCACTGTAGCAGGAAGTTCTCCAAAGTAGTGAGCTTCATTCTGTCAGTGCTTAGCCAGAAGGGGATCTATCTTGACAGGTATGTTTTGCTCTCTTACGCCAATGCACATTTTCTGTTTTATTTGACTTTGTCGATGCATTTTAGGTTAATGATATCCAGAGTGGTGTGATAAAAGTGGCATTATATACGTGTGTGTGAGGGAGACTCTTATGATGGGAACACGTGATGTGATCTTGGTTTGACTTTGTTGAGGCTTTCCTCAACGATTTTCGCTGGTCTTGATCTTGCATGAAGTATTTTCACTGAAATGTTACTGTTTCATATGTAGATCTATTTGCATCGTTATGGCTTGAACAAATTGAACTTTTTTTTAAATGTTTTCAGTTTCTAGCTGTGCGTCACTGTGAGACATACAGAGGTCACGGAGTGTGAGTGAATATGGCCTGAGAGACAGAAAGGCTTTTTAGGCCCGAGTAGGAAGAAAATATCAGATATGCTTCAAAAGTCATCTTTTGGCCACGGTTTAATACCTATTTTATGTTTTTATAGTCCTTATAACCTAAATGAAGACTGCACCTTTCCACGTTTGCTGTCAGTATGAAAGACGTTGAGGACAAAGATAATAGTTGTAGTTATCGCTGGTCTCTATGATTTCTCTCTGATGGAATTAGTAATAATGTAGTAGTTGTTATTGATCATTTCAACATTTATCATCATCTGTAATGTTGGGTCAAATCATTTATTTTCGGAGCGTTCAGATTCTTTCTTTTACACCCGTGCAAAGTAAAAATTTCAAGTGCAAAATCTCCGAAACTAAGAAGGATAAGTAAGGAAGGGAAGTGAGAGAATGAAAGAGTCTCAAAGTCACCTTCTCGTACTCTTGAGGCGTGTCCATGTAGTTCACTGACAAACTCGCAGCATTTATTACTGCTGGATTTCTACTGGTGCTCGCCAAAATTGAAATGACATTATTATTATTATTATTGTTGTTGTTGTGTTATTTAGTTTCTACATTAAGAAAACAAGCCCATTATCAGTCAAACACTAATAATTTTAAAGGAAATTTGAATCCAGTTTATTTACTATGTAATCTTTTACACCTGCAGGCAATCATTTAAAAGTGTTTACTGAAAATAAGATTAAGGTATTTGATTTAACGTATCAGATCGGGCTAACAAAGGCCTTTAAGGACCGCAGCATGATTCATTTTCAGTGAGTCAGCAGGTCATTGCTTGCTCCTTTGAATGACCTTGTGTGTGAGGTTGACTTTCGACAGAATGAGTGAAATGATAATTTCTTCAAAGTATCCAGACAATTTGCATGAAATGTTATATTCTTTGTTTCCATAATTTCAAAAAGTAGCCAAAGACTGATGAGTTAAATCGCAATGTTTAGTTCAATAAAGAACATAAAGGTATATATTTGATCATAGCACAGTAACCCTTGGCCATTTGTCATCTAAGTTAAACAGTAATTACGTTCTTTTTTTAAGTGATTCAGTTCTTTTGCTATACCCATAAAGTACTTTGTGGTGTCACTCTACTGTATATTTATGATTATTCTGTACTTGCAGTAGATCTATAGGTATCTATCATGTCATACCTTCCTGAATTAGTTTTTGCCTTTTTCCCCCCCTCCAGGAATTATTTCTCATTATGGCAAGCCTACAGCTGCTGCTGCTCCTGACTCTTCTTGTCTGCTCTGTAAGTGTGTAGCATGTGTTGAAGATATCTTCTCTAAGCAGACAGTAGCCTGGTTACTAACCACTTCAGACTTTCAACACCTTGCACTTGTGTAGTCTTGTTTCCTGTAAATCAGTAACTGTACTAAAGTCCACTCTCGGTTGTTATTTTTAATCACTAAAGATTAATAACACCTAACTGTCAACCAAAAAGCACATGAACATCACCCCATCAGCCTCTGTTTTAACGAGGCAGTGCCATGGAAATTTTAAAGGAATTTTAAATGTACAACACCAGTCATGTATAATACACACAAAACGGTTATTCCACGAAATCGAGTCATACGAGGCATGCACGGTAGCGCCAAGTTGGCTATAAGCCATGTATGACAAGATTGAGTGGAATAACTGTTTACTCTATCCACATTTACTGGATTTTCAGAAATGGAGCATTTTTATTTTTTGCAAATTCAATAAATAAGAACTTTATACAGGCGGTACGGTGGTGTAGTGGTTAGCACTGTCGCCTCACAGCAAGAAGGTCCGGGTTCGAGCCCCGTGGCCAGCGAGGGCCTTTCTGTGTGGAGTTTGCATGTTCTCCCCGTGTCCGCGTGGGTTTCCTCCGGGTGCTCCGGTTTCCCCCACAGTCCAAAGACATGCAGGTTAGGTTAACTGGTGACTCTAAATTGACCGTAGGTGTGAATGTGAGTGTGAATGGTTGTCTGTGTCTATGTGTCAGCCCTGTGATGACCTGGCGACTTGTCCAGGGTGTACCCCGCCTTTCGCCCGTAGTCAGCTGGGATAGGCTCCAGCTTGCCTGCGACCCTGTAGAACAGGATAAAGTGGCTACAGATAATGAGATGAGATGAGAGAAGAACTTTATACAAAATGTCCGACAAAATCATCTCCGCTTAGAATGTAAACAAACGGCGAAATGACAGGAGCGATTTGTGAAAAATGATGATAATAATAAGTCTTGAAAAATAAAAAGGTCCGTTCTTACTATCAAATACTTTTATTCCGTATTTTGTTGCTGTTTAAAAAATATTTTTTCGAGTTTTGTTTTCGAGTCGAGTTTTTATTTCGTCTTTGGTTGGTTCAGCAACACGCTCCGCCATTTTGTTTTTCTCTACTCACGGTATATGAGCTGATAGCCTAGTAGTAGAGTAGCCAATCAGAGCGTGCAGTTGCTCATATCCAGTGAATGTGGATAGAAAATGTATATAATGTTTTATTTATTTATTTTTTACACAGGCTTGTGGAGCTGGGCTAGATGATAAGAAAGGACAATTAGAAGATAAACTCTTGGAAGTGCAAGAAGCCACACCAGTGCCATATGCTATTTTTCAGGTAAGAAGCAAATATCAAGTGCCGATCTTATTGATGATATTAGAGTAGAGTGGGGGGAAAGCCCCCCCTTAAGGAAAATTCAGTTTTTCTCCAAGTTGAAATGAACCATGTGTTTAGTTTTAATCATAGTTTTTGGCAACAGTGACATGAACAATAATGCCACCTAAAGTTTGCCTAAAGTTAATACTTAAATTTTTTTTTTTTAACAAAAACATTGTGCCAAGGGGGCCTTTTACCCCCCCAGTGGGGTAAAAGGCCCCCTGAGGTGGGGCAATAGGCCCCCTCACTCAAAAAAAGCTGTTTGGATAGCAAAAGTGTTTACTTAAGCCTATAATGTGAAAGAAACAAGAAAATATCCCTGAATTAATGAATAGATGCATTATTTTATTATATTTCACATTTTAATTTCAATTTTTTTATTTCAATTATTTTTAATATTAAGTTCAAATTACTTGCTTTACTCAACCAGGTAAGCGAGATGTTATTAAAAACTATGTATCTGCTATTCAGAAATGTATGAAATACAGTAATTATGATAAAAGGAAACGATGCCCCCTGGGGGCCATTCACCCCGCCATTAAGGGGGCGTTTTACCCCACAGACTACACTTTTACAAAAAAGGGTCTTACTTTCAAAATGTGATTCAACTTTTTATACCTAATGTATTTTTTTTAACTTACTGACTTGTCTACTCATACCACATACACAGCTGTGATATCTGACGAAATCGCAGCTATCTAAATACAGTTTTACTGATATCTGAAAATTATATCACTTACTATGAAATTTGATTTCTCTCTGCTGCGTTGCTGATATGCGATCCACAGTGGATATTTGTATATCCCGTTGTCAAGCCAGTCCATAGCAACAATAGAAATGTAACTTTGCACCATCTGGTGGTTATTTTGGGTAAAACAGGCCGGGGGCGTATTACCCCACGGGGGCGTACTACCCCACTCTACTCTACCTCTTTAATTTTAGTCACGTTTTTTTTTCTTTCTGTTTAATGTTTTTATTCACTTGACAATATATAATATTTTGGTTATCTGTGATTTCCATAATCATTTCAGCTTTCACATGAAACCCAAAAGTACTAACAATAAGTGAAATCTAATAGAATGGAGCTAAACTAATGCATTCATATTAACTGAGCCGTACTCGCTTTCACACAGCGTCAGCCGTTCATTAGTGATGTATTCCTTTAATGTGCTAACTCTTTTCATGTGCAGTTTATATCCACAGCAGAGGGCGTGTCATCTTATCTGGTGAGCGGTGAGACAGAGGGGAAGATCAACATATCTACTGATGGCTGGCTGTACCTTTCAGAAGCACTGGAATGGAGCCCAGGAAAAAAACATACTCTAAGTGTAAGACAAATATTATCCTTTTAAAAATAGCTGGACAAATAGAATGAGGATTTATTTTTCGAAACATCATTTTTATTGAAGAGAATTTTGACTCATTTAATAATAGGCTAAATATACTTTCCTCTTGGTTAATGTTTTTAGTACACTGTAACATAGAACAGAGTTTCTTAACCTACTGAGCTATCTGATGTCAAGGTTTCCTCTCCTGATCACGCTCATTGACATATCACTAAGGCTTTCATGAGGTGGGTTTGGTCTTTTCATTCATTACCTCTGCCAAGGAGGTTATGTTTTCGGTAGCGTTGGTTTGTTTGTTTGTTGGTTTGTCACATTACGGAAAAAGTTATCAACGGATTGCTCTGAAATTTTTTCCAGAGGTGTGACTGGGCACAAGTAACAATCCATTAAATTTTGGCGGTGATCCGGATCACCTTCTGGATCCCGGATTTTTTTAAAGGATTCTTGGCGGAGGTCTGCGCTCTCTGAGTGCTTTTCTAGTTCATTCATTCATTCATTCATTCATCTTCAGCAACTGATTTATTATGGTCAGGGTTGTAGTGGATCTAGTGTCTATCCTGGGCATGAGGCGGAAATACACCCTGGATGAGACATCAACGCAGGGCATCACAAACACACACAGATTTAATTAAATTCGGTTTTATTTGTGTAGTATGATACTGCTCACTTAGGCATTGTGTAACAGCACTAAATGTGAAAGGATCTTCAGTATGAGCATCATAGTCGTTATAATTACAGCAGCAGTACAAGTCTATTGTATACAAGTGAGATTATCTATTGAAGAAATGGTGATAATGCACATTCACACACTTAGGGGCAATTTACCATAGCCAAGCCATGTATCGGCATGTTTTTTGGGAGGTAGGAGGCAACTGGAAGGAAGCCACAAGGATACGGGTTGAAAGTCCATGAATTCCACACAGATAGAAACCTGAGGTCAGCTTTGAGGCAGAAACACTATTCGCTGTCTCACTGTGCTGCCTTTAGGTGTGTTAGGATTCCCAAAACTATAATTGTGAAACCCACAGTATTATTAACATTTACAAATGCATTTTATTGTAGATTGGGGCACTTTCAGCTGATGGTGAAACCGTCGATGGACCTTGCACAGTTGTTCTCCATGTTGTGGATGTCAACAACAATCCTCCTATCTTTGATCAGGTCCAGTATAGTGGAACTATCAGAGAGCATTCACCTGCAGGTGAGACGTACCTACTGAAATGAAAACAAGCCAAAGGACCTATTGCTGAGCCTTGAGGGACTTAAAATGTATTGTAATTTCATCTTCCTGTTTGAATGTAGGAAGTTCAATTGTCCGTGTGTTTGCCACGGATGCCGATGATCCGGACACACCCAATTCACAACTGAGCTACAGTATTGAGAGCCAAATCCCCAACCCTACTGGTGTAGCTTTCTTTACCATTGACCCAAACACTGGCGAAATTTCCACCACAGAAGAGGGTAAGACAACCATCCAAACCGCTTTGGTAAAAGCTGTTTGTGTTTGTGGGATTGTGTAACTATTTGTGTGTTCTAGGAGCTGCATCACTAAGAGCTAGACCTGGAGTGAGGTACAGTCGTGGAGAAGCTCGGGGGAGTGTTGACGTTCTGAAGAAGAAGTTTGATGAATTCTGCCTTCCAAAGAACGAGATACCAGTCGAGAACAACCCCTTCTTCACTTGTGTCCAACGTGTTGGTGCGACCATGGCGCGCGCACACACATGCGCACACACAAACAAGTTTGCCAGGTTACTTCTACTGTAGCAAGATCCTTTAGTTCCTCCGCTTCATAATTTCACAGAGGACAGTTTGCAGTCTGCTTTGCTTTGAATGTCACCATTAATGGTGAAATGTATCCAGATTGCTATCATTTTGTGTTATCTTTTCATTAGTGTGACAGTGTACACTAGGCTTATGTCGCGTAGTAACAGTTGGTATTGGGCATTGGTATCAGAGCATTTTTTATGAGTAGGAGGAAATGAGCATGGTGTTAGACCGATACCCAATACAAGTATTGATATTGATGCATTCCTAGTTGTGGCTTTGCTGTCAAGACAACTGACTCGTATTGAGGTTTTACTGCACTCTTGGTTACTGTCTAGACTGTGCTACAAATTACAGAATCATACATTTACGTATACTACAGTACAGAATGCTTGGCTAATCACAAAAAGGAAAATTTTTCAGACATCCAGGGCACGTGTGTGTATATCTCAGAAATTTGTAGCACACATATAGAGTAAACTATCTCAGCTTTTATATTAATAGCATACAAAACATTGTTCATTGCATATAGTCTGTACAGTGGTGCTTGAAAGTTTGTGAACCCTTTAGAATTTTCTATATTTCTGCATAAATATGACCTAAAACATCATCGGATTTTCACACAAGTCCTAAAAGTAGATAAAGAGAACCCAGTTAAACAAATGAGACAAAAATATTATACTTGGTCATTTATTTATTGAGGAAAATGATCCAATATTACATATCTGAGAGTGGCAAAAGTATGTGAACCTCTAGGATGAGCAGTTAATTTGAAGGTGAAATTCAAGTCAGGTGTTTTCAATCAATGGGATGACAATCAGGTGTGAGTGGGCACCCTGTTTTATTTAAAGAACAAAGATCTATCAAAGTCTGATCTTCACAACACATGTTTGTGGAAGCGTATCATGGCACGAACAAAGGAGATTTCTGAGGACCTCAGAAAAAGTGTTGCTGATGCTCATCAGGCTGGAAAAGGTTACAAAACCATCTCTAAAGAGTTTGGACTCCACCAATCCACAGACAGACAGACTGTGTACAAATGGAGGAAACTCAAGACCATTGTTACCCTCCCCAGGAGTGGGCGACCAACAAAGATCACTGCAAGAGCAAGGCGTGTAATAGTCGGCGAGGTCACGAAGGACCCCAGGATAACTTCTAAGCAACTGAAGACCTCTCTCACATTGGCTAATGTTAATGTTCATGAGTCCACCATCAGGAAAACACTGAACAACAATGGTGTGCATGAAAGGGCTGCAAGGAGAAAGCCACTGCTCTCCAAAAAGAACATTGCTGCTTGTCTACTGTCTGCTAAAGATCACGTGGACAAGCCAGAAGGCTATTGGACAAATGTTTTGTGGACGGATGAGACCAAAATAGAACTTTTTGGTTTAAATGAGAAGCGTTATGTTTGGAGAAAGGAAAACACTGCATTCCAGCATAAGAACCTTATCCCATCTGTGAAACATGGTGCTGGTAGTATCATGGTTTGGGCCTGTTTTGCTACATCTGGGCCAGGACGGCTTGCCATCATTGATGGAACAATGAATTCTGAATTATACCAGCGAATTCGAAAGGAAAATGTCAGGACATCTGTCCATGAACTGAATCTCAAGAGAAGGTGGGTCATGCAGCAAGACAACGACCCTAAGCACACAAGTCGTTCTACCAAAGAATGGTTAAAGAAGAATAAAGTTAATGTTTTGGAATGGCCAAGTCAAAGTCCTGACCTTAATCCAATCGAAATGTTGTGGAAGGACCTGAAGTGAGTAGTTCATGTGAGGAAACCCACCAACATCCCAGAGTTGAAGCTGTTCTGTCTGGAGGAATGAGCTAAAATTCCTCCAAGCCGGTGTGCAGGACTGATCAACAGTTACCGGAAACGTTTAGTTGCAGTTATTGCTGCACAAGGGGGTCACACCAGATACTGAAAGCAAAGGTTCACATACTTTTGCCACTCACAGATATGTAATATTGGATCATTTTCTTCAATAAATAAATGACCAAGTATAATATTTTTGTCTCATTTGTTTAACTGGGTTCTCTTTCTCTATTTTTAGGACTTGTGTGAAAATCCGATGATGTTTTAGATCATATTTATGCAGAAATATAGAAAATTCTAAAAGGTTCACAAACTTTCAAGCACCACTGTAAATACACAATTAACTATCAATTAACTATGATAATTCACTAATTATCATATTTTTGTATGTGTGTGTGCAGAGAGCAGGCAACTGAATGTCATGCAGGATCCAGACTACACTCTAATTGTGCGAGTGGAGGATTTAGGTGGTGGGGCTCCAACTGCGCTGAGCAGCATCACAAGGGTCAATATTGCTGTGACTCAAAATCTGTGGATTAGCCCTGGCCTATTGCCCATCATGGAGAATTTAAAAACGGACTACCCCATGTTACTTACCACGGTCAGTTTAGGTTTAAGAGGGAAAAAATACATCATAAAACGAAATGCAACTCTAATATATTGGATTTACTTACTGGTTTATAGTATTTATGTGTATATTCTAAATGTGATCATGTTTTTAATCATTGTGTGTGTGTGTGTGTGTGTGTGTGTGTGTGTGTGTTTGTTTTAGGTACGTGCCAATGACCCCAATGCACTGTACAGACTGGTGCAGAAGGAGAGAGAGGTTCCCTTTCCTTTCACTATCGATGAAGATGGAAATATCTTCGTCACTGAGCCGCTGGACAGAGAGACCAAGGATGGGGTAAATCTGTACACACACACATTTATATATATATATATATATATATATATATATATATATATATATATATATATATATATACACACACACACACACACACACAGTGGGGCAAAAAAGTATTTAGTCAGTCACCAATTGTGCAAGTTCTCCCACTTAAAAAGATGAGAGAGGCCTGTAATTTTCATCATTGGTACACTTCAACTATGAGAGACAGAATGAGAAAAAAAAATCCAGACAATCACATTGTCTGTCTGATTTTTAAAGAATTTATTTGCAAATTATGGTGGAAAATAAGTATTTGGTCAATAACAAAAGTTCATCTCAATACTTTGTTATATACCCTTTGTTGGCAATGACAGAGGTCAAACGTTTTCTGTAAGTCTTCACAAGGTTTTCACACACTGTTGCTGGTATTTTGGCCCATTCCTCCATGCAGATCTCCTCTAGAGCAGTGATGTTTTGGGGCTGTCACTGGGCAACACGGACTTTCAACTCCCTCCAAAGATTTTCTATGGGGTTGAGATCTGGAGACTGGCTAGGCCACTCCAGGACCTTTAAATGCTTCTTACGAAGCCACTCCTTCGTTGCCCGGGCGGTGTGTTTGGGATCATTGTCATGCTGAAAGACCCAGCCATGTTTCATCTTCAATGCCCTTGCTGATGGAAGGTGGTTTTCACTCAAAATCTCACGATACACGGCCCATTCATTCTTTCCTTTACACGGATCAGTCGTCCTGGTCCCTTTGCAGAAAAACAGCCCCAAAGCATGATGTTTCCACCCCGTGCTTCACAGTAGGTATGGTGTTCTTTGGATGCAACTCAGCATTCTTTCTCCTCCAAACACGACAAGTTGAGTTTTTACCAAAAAGTTCAATTTTGGTTTCATCTGACCATATGACATTCTCCCAATCCTCTTCTGGATCATCCAAATGCTCTCTAGCAAACTTCAGACGGGCCTGGACATGTACTGGCTTAAGCAGGGGGACACGTCTGGCACTGCAGGATTTGAGTCCCTGGCGGCGTAGTGTGTTACTGATGGTAGCCTTTGTTACTTTGGTCCCAGCTCTCTGCAGGTCATTCACTAGGTCCCCCCGTGTGGTTCTGGGATTTTTGCTCACCGTTCTTGTGATCATTTTGACCCCACGGGGTGAGATCTTGCGTGGAGCCCCAGATCGAGGGAGATTATCAGTGGTCTTGTATGTCTTCCATTTTCTAATAATTGCTCCCACAGTTGATTTCTTCACACCAAGCTGCTTACCTATTGCAGATTCAGTCTTCCCAGCCTGATGCAGGTCTACAATTTTGTTTCTGGTGTCCTTTGACAGCTCTTTGGTCTTGGCCATAGTGGAGTTTGGAGTGTGACTGTTTGAGGTTGTGGACAGGTGTCTTTTATACTGATAATGAGTTCAAACAGGTGCCATTAATACAGGTAACGAGTGGAGGACAGAGGAGCCTCTTAAAGAAGTTGTTACAGGTCTGTGAGAGCCAGAAATCTTGCTTGTTTGTAGGTGACCAAATACTTATTTTACCGAGGAATTTACCAATTAATTAATTAAAAATCCTACAATGTGATTTCCTGGATTCTTTCCCCCCATTCTGTCTCTCATAGTTGAAGTGTACCTATGATGAAAATTACAGGCCTCACTCATCTTTTTAAGTGGGAGAACTTGCACAATTGGTGGCTGACTAAATACTTTTTTGCCCCACTTTGTGTGTGTATATATATTAGTGCTGTCAAAAATGTCGCGTTATTAACGCGTTAACTTGACTCAATTTTAACGGCGATAATTTTTTTATCGCGAGATTAACGCTCTGTGACATGATGCCACGCCCCACACAGCCAGAGTCCTCTGCCCTCCCCCGAAGAGCCACGGTGCTCGGCTTAGGTTTCGTTTTCCCATCGGCGGCTCCAGCCCCACTTTGCAGTGGCTGTGACAAGACGTGTTATGCTCTGCAGTAAAAAAAAAAAAACATTGGTACAACCAGTGTTCGAACTATGCCGATATTTTCGGGGGGTCCCTTTTTTCCCTTGGGGGGGGTGCTTGCGCTTGTCTCAGAGCGCGGCTCTCCATCGCGCACTCACTTCGGATATGCAAATGCTTCCCGTTACACACGATTGCTATGTCAATAAACATCATTTTGCCAATATTTTAGAGACCCCCCAACATTTCCCAAATCATGTTTTCAAGGGATCTCATGTCTGTTTCAGGGGATCTCAGATCCCCCGAGTACCCCCGTAGTTCGAACGGTGAGCAAGCCCATTCACTTTTTTATGCTGATAAGAGAATTACAATGGTTTTTCATGTGACAAAAATGTGCGATTAAATTGCGATTAATCGCGAGTTAACTATGACAGTCGCGACATTAATCGCGATTAAATATTTTAATCGCTTGACAGCACTAATATATATAAAACCAGTCAAATGTTTGGACACCTGCTCATTCATAGGTTTTGCTGTATTTTGACTATTTTCTACATTGTAGAACAATACTGAAAACATCAAAATTATGAAATAACATGTATGGAATTATGTGGCAAACAAAAAGTGTTTAAAAAAAGAAGATATGTTTCATATTTTAAATTCTTCAAAATACCCACCATTTCCCTTGATGATGCTTTGAACACAATTGGCATTATCTTAACCAGCTTCATGAGGTAGTCACCTGGAATGCTTTTCAATTAACAGGTGCCTCGTCTAAAGTTAATTAGTGCAATTTCTTGCTTTCTTAAAACTAGACGGCCTTTCAATTTCATAAAATCGGTGAAATTTAGTTCCCTCTGAAATTTGGTCTTTGTGATATATATTTCTGTAATATCTTTAAAAAAACCCAGGCCATTCTGTGGCTGGGAAGTTATTTAATTTGAGTGGATTCCTGGGCAAATAATGTGCATAAAATCGCTTGCTTCCTGTAGTCAAGCAGACAGACGAAATCCGTGTGCGCATCTACAGGTTTACCTTGACCGTGCACTGACAGTTCCATCATTCTGTCGCTAAACGAACAGCTGATCACACTGAGGTGCTCACTGACCGCCGATACTTATTAATTTGGTCCTGAGTTTCCTTTCCTTCACAACATAACGTCTTTTCTTCTCGCTTTCTCTTACTGTAGTCAGTCTTTCACGTTTCATTCGCACACTCGCGTCCTCCATTTTTCTCTTCTGTTTCAAATTTGTATCCCACAATGCCTTGTGCGAACGGGGAAAGCCCACCACGTCATGCATGACATACCGTAGTATCTTGTATTGCATCATGGTGAAGCAGGAAAAAATAGCGGAGAATTTAGGGCCATGTGGCCTTAAATTCATTAATCGTTCTATTTTTAAAGAAACCTAATAAAATTGGAAGTCTGTGATTCGAATTCAGTAGCTTTCGGTCCACTAAACAAAAATAATTGGGTGTCAGGGAAAATTCTTTTTATGACCTACACTTGAAAAATCTGAAAAGCAGTCTACGTTTAAGCGTAACATATCCGTCTACCGGCGCAGCTTTGAGCCTGATGCTCATTTGTCCTCGTTTTGAAATCATCTCTATTTTATACTTCCTCTAATGATACATAATAAATAGGCCTGAACAAAAAATAAATGAGTAATGATATTAATACATACACTTAGTCTAATTATACATTTTTAAAAAGTTTTGATCTAACAAATCTTTCTAATGTAGCAAAAATACCTTAAAGAGAAAGTTCATTTTATTCTGAATGGATAAAAGATGATCAATTCATCACAAAAAGCAGAAAGGATAACTTGCTGTACGTTGTGTCGTTGTGATGTGGATGTAAGCAGTAAAGGGAAAGGTTCAATCGACCATCATGCTAGCACAGACGAGCACAAAGGCAACAGTCAGAGCGCAGGCATCTCTTCACTTTCATCATTTTTCCATGAAGTTTCGTCACCTAAAGATGACAAAATCTCCGCTGCGGCGCTTTGTAAAGTTTATTATGCAGTCAAACATCACCAGTCATACAGGAGTGTTGACTTTGGAGTACATATTGACCAAGAGCTACACTGACTCATTCATAGCAAAAGGGGTGACAGGAAAGACCAAAAGTATCAAAAATGTGCATCAGAGTCTCATGATGTGTTATGGGTTTGGGATTATTTTTCCGTTTTTGTCTTGGCTTCACTGAATTTTGCAGTGTGTCCTTCTTTTTGGTTTAATGGAAATGGCCATACTATGACTAACATACGGGTGGCATCAAACATGGTGGTTTCAAGATGGCGGAGTGGCGAAATACAATCACACGTATTCAATTGTAATCTCAGCAACTTCCATTAAAAAAAAATCTACCGAACATCTTTAAACATGATCAGTAGGTATTTATTATAAAGATTAAATGTTCTTCGAACTTGTGTGAAATGACTTTAGATTTGTGCTAAAAGACTTTTGTGCTAAATGACAGTAAACTGGTCATATAGTATACACTTTTCAGAAATTAAGACTACTATCTCTTGCAATATTTGCAATAATTTCACTCTGAAATGTGACTTGTCAGTACAGAGTTGCTGGTGTAAAAGCTCTATCATGTCGCTATGTGTTTGTGTGTGCATTAGTACACCCTGGTAGTCTTGGCTGTGGATGAGCAAGGCGTCGAGCTCGAATCTCCTATGGAGATCCATGTTGAGGTGGGAGATGTGAATGATAACCCTCCTGAGTGTACCGAAGCTGAAATGGTGTTGGAGGTGCAGGAGAATGAGAAAATTGGTAAGATACATACTCATAAAACTATAGAAACTACAATAAATATTGACAGCATTGTTCCTTTCCAAGAAAAATTACTCTATCATTCTTATTTTTTGAATTTTCTCTTAATCAGTGTTTGTGTTGTCGGCTCCTTAGGTAGCCGTGTCGGAGATCTAAAGGTTCATGATGCCGACGAGCAACGGAACTCACTGCTGGTGTACTCGATTTTGAGCCAGAGTCCCACCAATCCATCTGACGGAATGTTCTTCATTGACGAAACACGTGGAACGATCCAAGTGGCCAACCATAACTTCCGTAGGAAGGATGTGCCGAAATATCATCTTAAGGTTTCAGTTACAGATGGAGGTGAGGTAATATTACTTCTCCAGTGGTGGCCTATAGATTATTTATAGAAAAATGCCATAGATCCACATTTACCAGTGTTGTAGTTGAGTCACTAAACCTTGAGTCCGAGTCCAGTCTCGAGTCCCCAGTGTTCAAGTCCGAGTGAAGTCCAATAGTCATTAAAGAAAATTTCGAGTCGAGCCCGAGAACAAGACTCCAACCGCACCATTTGACGATGGCTGTTGCTGCCTTTATGTGAAAGCGTCTCTGCTACTGTGCTGGACTAACGTTACTGCTCGACTGCCCCATTTTAGTTCATAGGCTACAGATAAAAAATTTGTTCATTGCTCAGCAAGCCCCGCCCACTATCAACAGGGCAAATAACATGACAGAGGGTTAACACTAGCTAGTTCATCGCTCAACAAGCAAGTCCCGCTATCAACAGAGCAATGAACATAGCGTATCACTTACTTCTCTTGATGTGGTCTTACCAAATGACGATTGAAGTTCAAGGTTGTCCCCGTCGTCTCCTCGATAGTTCTTCTACATACGGAACACATAGCAGTGCATTTTTTCCCACTGCACGAGAAGTCTGTATAAGCAAAGCGGACAATCCTAGAGGCTTCTCTCCAGGCATTTTAACGCCATTAACGTTAGTTTGTTCCTGAACATGATGTATGAACAGGTGAATGTGCATTCTTTTGCACAAAATTAGTATAAAAATTAATGTAGATATAAATATCTTATGCCAAATTATGCCATTTTACAAAATATAAAGAAAAAATCCAAGTCCACGTCTCCAATTTACGAGTCCTAATGCAGTTAATGCACGAGTCCGAGTCATCAGTGCTCAAGTCAAGTCATGAGTCCTTAACATTAGGGTACGAGTCGGACTCGAGTACTACAAGCCTGACAGTTACATCAAGTATTATATCTATAGTTGCGGAATGAAGCTTCTGAAGGCATGAGTAAATCTCCAACATAAACAAATGACATGAAACCCGAGTGACAAGGGCTCAGTCTTCAACAAGTTTTCAGTTATCTCTCTGTCAAAAGGTCAAATGTATAGCTAACTATGCGGTCTGTGTTAAAGTTGTAGCTGATTACAGAAGTAAAGAATATTTTATTAATTGTGTCACTTGTAAGTGTAAAGTGTTAAATGTAGAGATGGCACAATATCAATTTTCTGATGCTGAAACCTTGAGTATCAGCCGATACCGATACCATCCAATACTCATCTCATCTCATCATCTCTAGCCACGTTATCCTTCTACAGGGTCGCAGGCAAGCTGGAGCCTATCCCAGCTGACTACGGGCGAAAGGCGGGGTACACCCTGGACAAGTCGCCAGGTCCCATCCAATACTCATCTCATCTCATTATCTCTAGCCGCGTTATCCTTCTACAGGGTCGCAGGCAAGCTGGAGCCTATCCCAGCTGACTACGGGCGAAAGGCGGGGTACACCCTGGACAAGTCGCCAGGTCCCATCCAATAATGTTTTCTTTAAAAGCTACTAAGTTTATAATGTTCTCTTTTTTAACTGAAGCACTGCACACACAAAATCTCTTATCGTAAATATTGCAAAGATAATAAAGTATAAATATAAAACAATTAATCCTAACAAAAAAGTCAGGTCTCTTTATTTAACAGTTATTTCACGAAATCAAGTCATACATGATCTGATAGTCGATGAGGCATGTAGCGCCGAGTCGGCTATAAACCGTGTACGATGAGATTGAGTGGAATAACTGTTTTATTCTATCCACATTCACTGGACTTTGAGAAACATAGCATTTTTATTTTGCAAATTCGATAAATAAAAACTTTATACAAAACTTCCGACAAAATAATTTCCATTTGACAAACAGGCGAAATGACAGGAGCAAGTTGTGAAAAATGTGATGATAATTCTTGAACAATAAAAAAGATATGTTCTTACTATCAAATACTTTTATTCCATATTTTGTTGCTTTTCTTTGTATTTTTGGGGTTTTTATTTTCAAGTAGAGTTTTTATTTCATCCTCGGTTGGTTCAGCAACACGCTCTGCCATTTTGTTTTTCTCTACTCATGGTATATGAGCTGATATCCTAATAGTAGAGTAGCCAATCAGAGCACGCCATTGCCCATATCCAATGAATGTGGATAGAATGAATGTAAATATTTTCAGTTCCAAAAATAAATATTGTTTCCAAATCCATTTACAACCTTCACCGTTTGTTACAAGATCTGATATCTGGTATGTTTTCTCCAATATCTGATCCATCATTATTTTGCTGTTATTGGCTCAATACTGATATGGGGTATTGGATTTAAAAAAAAAAAAAGTCAGTTTTTACTAACTACTTTTGTTTCTATCTAGCTCACAGCACAGTGTGTAATGTTGTCATCAACATCATTGACCTCAATAACGAGATCCCCATCTTTGAGAAGAATGATGTAAGCAGCATTACATTCTTGATTGTTTTTTATTTTAGTTGATGTATTGTGTCTGCTCTTATTGGCTGTGCTTGTTCACCCTGGTGCAGTATGGGAGATACAGTGTTCCAGAATTAGCTGAAATCGGGGACACTCTGCTAACTATCAAGGCTACGGATGCTGATGACCCAGGGACAGGCAGCTCGAAGGTGGACTACCACATCACTGCAGGTGATCCGGACAACGTATTCGCCATCGAAGTTGATGATGCCACTGGAGAGGGCAGAATCTACATAGCACGGGTAGGAAGATGGATCACATAAACTCAAGGATGTGGATGATGACTATCCTTACCAGTCTCTGCTTGAATTATTTGTCCTGGGTTTTTTTTGTTCTCCATATACCTTTTGACTTCTCTTTGTCAATTTCATTTACATCTCTCTCCATGTTTATTTTGTAGCCGTTGGATTATGAGACTCAGTCCACCTATAATCTTCAGATTGATGCTCGTAATCCTGAGCCACTAATCGAGGGGGTGAACTACGACGATCGTTCCACCGCGGTCGTTGCCATTGAGCTGGTCGATGTCGATGAGCCTCCAGTGTTCACCCTAGATATTATGAATGTCAACATTCCAGAAAACGTCACTGTAGGAACCACCATCTTGACAGCCGATGCTAAAGACCCAGAGGGACACAAAATCATGTAATAACCCCATTCAATTAAATTTTTGTGCATCATAAATTTTTTTGGCTAGCTCAGGTGCTCAACATTCAACATTAGTGCACATATACTGTAACTAGAGAATAATATTAAGTATGAATATAATTAAGTACAAACAAATTAAGCGCTCTCGACTGAGCACTATAGACCTGGTCATTAGAATACAGGTTAATGCAGCAGTGGTGTAAAGAGAATCATGTTTTACAGTTTTATAACAAGTCTATGTTATGACATAATGACTATCCATTGACTGCATGGTCTCGGTTGGTATAAATGAGCACGCAGGGCTAAGGCTTCTCTCACTTTCAAGGAAGAAAATAAGACTCACCTTTTGGGATACGCTTTGTATCATCTTACTTGCAGTTAAAAAGTTGCTTAAAGTGGATTTATGGAATTGAGAACAATACCATGACCACCAATGGTCATAAGAAACATACACATTTTACACATTCAGAAGGTGCACATCATGGAATCCAACATAAGCATAAAGGTGGATTATTTATGCTGTGTCCGAAATCACTCACTCATTCACTACTCCCTATCTAGGGAATTCGATATAGAGGACTATATAGTGAGCTCATTGGTAAAATGAAAAAACACTTCCGGACACTATTCCGCCGTGCCATTATTTACGTCATTGCTGTCACACAGTTAAAACGTGCCAGATCAGTCAGCTGGTGGGTTTTCAAAATAATAAATACATGCATGTATTTTTTGTGATAAATCCATATTATACTGAGCGCATTTCCCACATTGATAAATACAAATTACTTTGTGTCTGCTGCATCTTTCAGTTCTTTTAAATCAAGGCTGAATACTTTCTTTCTTCTTTGCTGCTGCCTTTTATTAAATCAAATTTGAGGCTTTTGATTAATTCCTCGCTCTGCACTGTAACTTTTATTCTTGTATTTTATCTGTCTTATTCTATTTTAGCTTATTTTCTATTCTTTTATTATTTTTAATTGTACTTGAATGTCCATTTATAATGTGTTTCTTCCTCTGTCCATTCACCCGCAACACCGGGTGCTCCTCTCTGTCATCTGCCATTTTTCTTTCAGCAGTGCAGCGACCGCAATGCATGATGGTATATATTCCTTGGTTAGTGACCATCGGTTGTACACTACTTTTCACGATGCATTGTGGGATACTATGAGTCCGTTATATAGGGTGTAATAATTCTCACTATACATTCGGACAGCACTACAAAATGGCAAACTCACTATATAGTCCACTCTGTAGCGAGTAGTGACTGATTTCGGACACAGAATTAGTCAGTCACTGATTTTTCAAAATGCCTTTGGAAGAGAAACCAGAATTAAATAGATTAAGCAAAGATTGTCCAACAATAGTAAAAATCACATGAAGGGACAAAGAACGGAACTATAAATGTTTGATTTGAATGAACGAGATGTCTAACAACAGGCACGGCTTTGTGCCTGCTGTTTGCCATGCTTATTGTTTGGAAGAGACACAGTACAGTTATGGACTAGAAAATGTTTGTGGGCCTTGTGTGTTAGGTTTAAACTGGAGGGAGATGAGCATGGCTGGCTGGACTTAAATGCTGAAACTGGAGAGTTGAAAACCAAAGCAACGATGGACAGAGAAGTGGTGGATCAACTCACTGTCCGAATCATCGCATATGAGTCAGGTGGGAATGAGGCCACAGAATATTGTTCAACCTTACATACTGTAAGTACTTCTGAAAGGTCAATGTCTTTATACTGGGTGCATCAAATATCATCTGCAATGGGCTCCAAGTTTTCATTTCAACCAAACTGGAACCATTCTGCCGATTTGAATCAGTTGATCTTGGTTTTCAGTGGACTTGTGGGTGTGGTTCCTGTTTGATTGGAAAAAAAATCGTGCAATCGTACCAGCCGTTTATGGATGAGATTGGACACCACTGCTTTATACTAAAACTTGCTGTGACCATAAACCCAAAATGCTAAAGCAGTTAACAGCAAATATCTTCACAGGCATGATAACCAGTGCAAGACTTTCTAGCTAGGAAATCCACAAAATGTAATAATGTCTGACGAGTTAAAATATGCAGTACCAGTCAAAAGTTTGTACACCCCACTCATTCATAGGCTTTTCTGTATTTTGATTATTTTCTACATTGTAGGACAGTACTGAAGACATCAAAACTATAAAATAACAGATGAGTAGCATGCTATAGATGCACAATGGTGTAACATAGGGAAAAAAATTAAAAATTCAGATTTTGATTTTATGTACTGAAATAACTATTAGGCACAATTTTTACAATATCTATATAAATGAGTTGTTTTTACCCATTTTAACCTTGAAATCAGCATTTTAATGATTACCCATAATGCATTGTTTATCGCGCTAAAACAAGCAAAAACGTCATAAGACAGTGGAAATACTACCTTTACTACCTTCACGTGGCATCTTTCTCGATCGCACGCGCCTAGAAGCGTACCTTCTAGAACATTCCTGGGTGGTCACGGACTGTCACGTAGCCTAGTTTGGTTGTGAAACTCGCTAGGATGGAGTATTTTCACGAGTTTAGTGGCAAACTTTTGCGCCGCAATTTCTCTTCTCGAAATCTGTAACCTGAAACCCTACAAGAAATGTTTCATAATGTTTGGGATTTTGAAAAATGCTTCTAGCGAGTTTATTTCGCTGTATTTTTCCGTGAAACTTGGCATAAATCATCCTTAAGTGATGAGCGTGACATTGTTATTTTGGTATGGGTCACGGAGTTAGTTGGAAGCGGGAGAAATGAGTTTCTCAACTACAGCCGCACTTCTCACCATAGATGGCTGGCGTGTTTCACAGCGTTTGGGATTTACTAAATCGACTAAATCTCTAGATCTACTGAAGCTACGAGGATATAAATCACCAGGATTCAAATTTACTGGGTGAGAAGTATTATATATTTTTTTGAAAGGTTTATTACAAGTCCATGAAAGTTGGAATTGTTCGTGAAGGGGTTAGTTAGATTTTGGTAGCGTGACACGCACAACAAGCAAAAGAAAAAACAAATTTTCTTCCGAATTTCCTTGCTTTATCAAAATTATTTTTTGATACATTAAAAGACTGTGTTTATAATATTTAAGTGATTTTTTTATTATAGAGAATATTTGATCAAAACTTTCAAAACAGCATTCAAAGTGATTTTTCACAGGTGTAAATGTTACGCGTGACGTTCATAATTACGTTAAATTTTAAGAACTAAAATTCTGTTACAAATTCTAGATTTGTGCTATCATTCTGGGGTTTTGCTGAATAATACTTTAGGGAGTTCTCTTACAATGCTGAAAATTCAATGAGTTTTGGTGAAATTCTAGAAAAGTTATTTACATTTTAACGCGCCTGATAGCGATTGTGCTCACACAGCGTGCTACTCATAACATGGAACATACATAGAATTATGTGGTAAACAAAAACAGTTTAAAAACCCCCAAACGTTTCATGTTTTAGATTCTTCAAAGTAGCCAGCGTTTACCCTGATGACGCTTTGTACACTATTGGCATTATCTTAACCAGCTTCATGAGGTCATCACCTGGAACGTGTTTCAATTAACAGGTGCCTCGTCAAAGTTAATTAGTGCAATTTCTTGACACCTTAATATGTTTGAGATCAAACAGTAAATAGTGAACTAGATAGAGACTGTGACTAAAGTCACAGTAATTTGCGCTAGCTGACCTTTGTCACTTGAAGGTCAAGGAAAAGTTGCGCCCTACCGCTCTGAACAAAATAAAAAAAAACTAATTGAAAAAATCATGGAAATTGACAGAGTTATAAGTGATTGAAAGAGAGCCCGTTTTTCATGGATCATTCCGAATTGGTGATCAGGATCAACACCAAAAGTCATAGCAACGTAATTCAGCCCAGAGGTATTCTTCATGTGAAATTTGGTGGTGATTGGTTGAAAATTGAGGGAGAAATAGCATCCTAAAAAATGTTAGGAGAATAATAATAAGAAAAACAATAATAAGAATAATAAAGTAGAAAGATCCTGAGTGAGAGTAAGAATTTGTTTTACCGCTGTTAGCGCAAATTAATAATAACAATACAGTAAATGGCCTGATTCCACAACTGGAGTAATCCATATTATGTCAAGAGCCACTCACCTAAGTAAAGAGAAATGACATCCATCATTACTTTAAGCCATGAAGTGTCTTTTAATTCATAAAAATAAAGAAAACCATCGAATTTGAAGGTGCGTTCAAACTTTTGATTGGTACTGTAGCTGATTTCAAATGTTTTATTTACAGAGTTAAACATAAAAATAAGTTTTTATTACCCCTAGTTTTATCATTTACCTATTGCTTTTTATTTTTTAGTTTCTCACTTTTCCTACTCAATCAACTTCAGAATATTAAGCCATTTATCTACAGTATTTCTCTCTTTATGCAATATTTCCTCATTGCATATAATGGAGAGAGGGGTGTATCCAAACCTATCCAGGTGCCAGGTTGATCCATGATGATGGACCAGAGACTAGAGCAGTTGTCATATTGTCAGTGTCGATCAACAAACGTGTCAACGTCCTTGTCTTTGTCCAGCAAGATGTTACTAAGAAGCACTGAAATTTGGAAAGCTTCCAAATGACCCCATTCCCAATCAATGTCAACTTCATTTAAAGATGATATCTCAAACATTTTCAAAAGTCAAAGTCCCTCCCATACCAGGAACTGGTCTTCCCAGGCAGTCTCCTGTCCCAGTACTAACCAGCTCTTGAGGTGCATGAGTGCGGTGCTGATCTCCGTTTCTATAGCCCTTGGCCTCTCACATATTATATAGTTTGGGTTACAGTGGGGAGGGCTAGTCCTCTGGTAATCTCGAGAGTTTGACTCCCTACTCACATCTGTATTGCAGCGTGCCTTGCCAGATGGCAGTAGGTACCATTTTTATGATGGTCTTTGGCATGACCCGACTGCGAGTAGAACTCGGAATCTCCCAGTCAAGAGGCAGACATGCTAACCACTAGGCCAGCTTGTGGTTTTTAAGAATTGACTACACCCTAATTCAGATTGCCTTCACTTGTGGTTTTAGGGAATCCATATGCCATATTATCCTGTTAATCTGTTGACTCAACTTGGACAAACTTGACATGTTCAGCCTGATTTCTTCAAATATAATAAAATACAGTGTAATCTGGTAGATTGAATTATTAACATGCATGTTCCTGTGTTTGTGGTCTATCAGAGGGTCAGATGCAGCAAACTGAGAGGGAAGTGTCCATCCAGCTGATGGATGTAAATGATAACTATCCTAAGCTACAGCGCTCTCGAGGATTCATATGTGTGAAGAAGCCAGAGCCCTTGATCTTAACTGCTGTGGATGGAGATGCTGAACCATTTGGAGAACCCTTTACCTTCACTTTGCAACTGACCAACCGCAAATCTCAGAACTGGGCACTTGTATCTGTAAATGGTAGATGGACTGTTCACTTAGCTGATGATGAAAGTTCAAGATAAACGATTACAAATGTAGCCATTAACACAACATATAGAAAGAAATGGCCTGTCATGTTTCTTCTGGACCTACCAAAAAGAGGAAAGCTATTGATTTTTGTTTTGTAGGCACCTCAGCTAAGCTCACGCTGAAGAAGAAGCCCACCAGTGACCAGACCATCAGCATTCCTGTCAACATCAAGGACAATGCAGGGATGGGTATTACACAAAAGATCGACGGTAAGGACTTCTTTTTAGAAATTTCTCAGTCTCTTATGTTTACCAATTATCTACAGTTAATACCTTGTAAGCTGTAATGGTGCTTATGGTTGTGTCTATCTATCTATCTATCTATCTATCTATCTATCTATCTATCTATCTATCTATCTATCTATCTATCTATCTACAGTTCGAGTATGCAACTGTACTCAGATGGGTTACTGTTTTATTGCGCCAGAGAGTCCTGCTTGGAAGTTTAGCCTGTCCACTACAGTGGGCATTCTAGGAGGAGTTTTGGGATTTATCGGTAAGCTACAGCATGTATATATGAAGTAGTGATTTAATTTGCCCGTTTTATATGTATGTGTGTGGCAGGCTGTGGAAACCTTTCACACGACCAATTTTGACATCTCATCTCATTATCTCTAGCCGCTTTATCCTGTTCTACAGGGTCGCAGGCAAGCTGGAGCCTATCCCAGCTGACTACGGGCGAAAGGCGGGGTACACCCTGGACAAGTCGCCAGGTCATCACAGGGCTGACACATAGACGCAGACAACCATTTACACTCACATTCACTCCTACGGTCAATTTAGAGTCACCGGTTAACCTAACCTGCATGTCTTTGGACTGTGGGGGAAACCGGAGCACCTGGAGGAAACCCACACGGACACGGGGAGAACATGCAAACTCCGCACAGAAAGGCCCTTGCCGGCCACGGGGCTCGAACCCGGACCTTCTTGCTGTGAGGCGACAGCACTAACCACTACACCACCGTGCCGCCCCCAATTTTGACATTTTATCTATATATAGTTTTGAAAGCTGCATGTTTTCCTGAACTGAAATATGTTTCACTTTTGCATGTTTTTGAGTGAACGTTAAAGTTCTAGCATTTTAAAGTCTCCCAGAAGTGAAAAGGGTGAAAATTGCATTTAAAGATTTCATTCTAATTCTACCGAATTATGCATCCACGACCATTACATTTATAAACTAATGTGAAACTATCGTATGTAAAAACATTACTACCAAATTATCAATTCATCCTGGAAAATGAGTTCTCACTCTGATTATCTGCATCATCCACATTAGTCTCTTCTCACAACCTGAGGTATAAATTCACTTGTTGCATTTGAACCTCGTCATCGCTTCACTCAACTGATCTCTATTCAGAACATTGATGAGGAAATAATTGCTGACTAATTCACTCAGTTCTGTTCTATTGGATCAATTTTTGCCTTTTTCACACATGAATCATTTTCCAGCCGGTAGTAACTGAATTGATTATGTCCATTTCACTATGGAATGTACTTATCCAGACTTGTGAGAAAAGCTAACTTACTAGCAAGGTTTTAGATGTCTTTAGGCAGACTGACTTCGTTTCCTGCTGTGCGTGTTAAACTTGCTCCTTACAAAGCATTGCAGGCAGATGCCAAGGCAAGCATAAAAAGAAACCTAAATAAAATATCTCCACATTGTTTTGGTAAAACGTATTTATGTCAGTGGCACGGTGATGTAGTGGTTAGCACTGTCACCTCACAGCAAGAAGGTTTTGGGTTCGAGCCCATCGGCTGACAGGGGCCTTTCTGTGTGGAGTTTGCATGTTCTCCCCGTGTCTGTGTGGGTTTCCTCCGGGTGCTCCGGTTTCCCCCACAGTCCAAAGACATGCAGGTTAGGCTAATTGGTGACTCTAAATTGACCGTAGGTGTGAATGCGAGTGTGAATGGTTGTCTGTGTCTATGTGTCAGCCCTGTGATGACCTGGCGACTTGTCCAGGGTGTACCCCGCCTTTCGCCCGTAGTCAGCTGGGATAGGCTCCAGCTTGCCTGCGACCCTGTAGAACAGGATAAAGCGGCTAGAGATAATGAGATGAGATGAGATAATACAAACCCCATTTCCAGAAAAGTTAGGATATTTTCCAAGAAGCAGTAAAAACAAAAAATCTGTGATTTTGCTAATTCATGTAAACTTAATTCAACTGACAAAAGTACAAAGAAAATATTTTCAATGGTTTTACTGACCAACTTAAGTTTATTTTTTTAAACATAAATGAAGTTAGAATTGGATGCCTGCATAAAAAAAAACAAAAAAAAGTTGGGTCAGAGGCATTGTAATATAATACCATTATATTACATCACCTTTCCTTTAATAACACTTTTTAATTGTATGGGATCTGAGGATACTAATTGTTACAGTTTTGCAATTGGCATTTTTGCTTGATGCAAGACTTCAGCTGTTCAACAGTCTGTGGTCACCGTTGTCTGATTCTCCTCTTCATGATACACCATACATTCTCAGTAGGAGACAGATCTGGACTGGCAGCAGGCCAGTCAAGCGCACACACTCTGTCTATGAAGCCAGGCTGTTGTAGCCCGTGCAGAATGAGGCCTGGCATTGTCCTGCTCAAATAAGCATGGATGTCGCCTTGATGGCAACATATGTCTCTCTAAAATCCCAATATACGCCTCCACGTCAATGGTACCTTCACACACATGCAGCTCACCCGTGCCATGGGCATTGATGCCCCCCATACCATCACAGATGCTGGCTTTTGCACCTTTCTCTGATAAACTGGATGGTCGTGTTCACCTTTGGTACGGAGAACTCGACGTCCGGTTTTCCCGAAAACAAGATGAAATGTGGACTCATCTGACCACAGCATTATCTTTTGGGCCATCTGAGATGAGTTCGGGCCCAGATAAGTGAGCAGCGTTTCTGCATATAATTGATGGATGGCTTCCTCCTTGTGTAATACAGTTTCAGGTTGCATTTCTGGATGCAGTAACAGACTGTGTTAAGCGACAACGGTTTTCCGAAGTACTCTCGAGCCCATGTGGCTATTTGTCACATTAGCATGATGGTTTTTCAGGCAGTGCCTCCGGAGGGCTGGAAGGTCACGCACATTCAACAGTTGTTTCCGGCCTTGCCCTTTACACACTGAGATGTCTCTGAATTCCCTGAATCTTTTCATAATATTATGGACTGTAGATTTTGAAAGACCTAAAATCTTGCGTTGAGAAATGTTTATTTTGAATTGACTGACAATTCTCTCACGAATTTTAGTGCAAAGGAGTGAGCCATGACCCATCCTTGCTTGCAAAGACTGAGCCTTTGGTGCTGCTCCTTTTATACTCAGTCATGTTACTAATTAACCTGCTTATTGTGGAATCTTCCAAAATGGTGTCACTTGAAGATCCTATAAAGTTTTCAATCTTATTTTGCTTCTGTCCCAACTTAGTGTGTGTTGCAGGCATCAAATTCGAACTCCGGTTATATTTACAAAATACAATTAAGTTGGTCAGTAAAACCATTTGAAAATCTTTTCTTTGTACTTTTGTCAGTTAAATAAAGTTTCACATGAATTAACAAATCACAGGTTTTTATTGTATTTTGGAAAATATCCTAACTTTTCTGGGAATGGGGTTTATAATAATAATAATTTAATATTTGTGATGTGGTGTTAATTTGTTGGTTAGTGCTATATTTTTTTTTTTATGCCTGGGGGAATGATGTCACACAGGGACATTGCTAGTACGGTTACAAAGGCGTTTAATAGGAAACGAAATTTTCAACATCAATTAAAAGGGATAACAGTCAGGACTGACTTATCTCCTGAAAACAAAAGAGCAAGTGCTTCTTTTCTCACTCACCATTTTCCAGTGAAGTAAATTATCATATTATTGAGAAATTTAGGGTCTCCTGAGTATCAGAAAAACGTTCTCATCAGGAGATCATGAGTTCGAACCCATGGCCAGGAGTACAACCTGTGGCCAGAGTGTAAAACCATGCCCTCGGAGTAGGAGGGGTGGCAAACTCTCTCTCTCTCTCCCCCCCGTCAATCAGTACAACACTAGCCCATTATGGGTGTCTGTTAAATCTTATATGAGGAAGAGCTACTAGATAGCACTTTTCTCCATGTGTGTTATGCTGCTCTGTGACGGCATGAGCAGCAGTTTGAAAAAAGATGTTGATGATTGGCTTCTCATGTCTCAGAGGAAGCATTTGCTAGCCTTCACACTCTTCACCATAGCTGTTGTATGTCAGAGAAAAATGTGAAATCCAGTATAGAAGTATTGGAGAGAGTAAGCACTGGTCTCTGTGTCTCAGAAGGCAATTTCGCTGCACTGCTATCGGCTGGTAGTCGAATGGCATTGTGAGGAATGCAGGAAACCGTTTACCAAAGTGTAAATAGACCAACATGTCAAAGTTTAAAATAAAGACGTCTAAGAATTTCATTACAAAGGAACCTTGGATGTCATTGAAGATCACACATTAATTATAATTAAGTTATTCCACGAAATCGAGTTGTACATGAGCTGATAGCCGACGAGGCATGTAGCACCGAGTTGGCTATCAGCCATGTACGACAAGACTGATTTTTTTTTTTTTGTATTTTTGGGGTTTTGTTTTCAAGTGGGTTTTATTTCATCCTCAGTTGGTTCAGCAATACTCTCCGCCATTTTGTTTTTCTCTACTCATGGTATATGAGCCGATAGCCTAGTAGTAGCCAATCGGACCGCGTGATTGCTCATATTCAATGAATGTGGATAGAATAAATGATTAATATGCAAGTTATTCATGGTACAGTTTTCCTTTAATCTTCTACATGTCAGTAATTAATGAATATTTCTGTTGCATTACAGTTTTGCTCCTGGGTTTTTTTATATGCCGCACGAAGAAGAAAGGGAAAAAGGAAACAACGACGGCTGATGGGGAAACCAACGCCATGCTCTAGATGCCATTCTCAGTTACACACACCGGATTATTCAGTTCACATGCAGTGTTGATAGCGCATGGTCTCTTTGAACTCTGTTTTTTTTGTATTTTATTTGGCAGGTAATTTAAAGTTTAAAAAAAAAAAAAGTGTTGAACTATGTAGTACTGGGACACACTTTAGGGCTGGAATTGTCCATTTCTGTTTTAAAGAGAAGGCGCCGGATCGTATCCAGGTGACGCTCCCATGTCCTGTATTAGGCTTTCTTAAACATCTCAATTAAATCACGTTGATTAATATTAAATGTTTAGCTAACTCTTAGAATAAAACAGAATTGCAAATGACCTGATTTAGCCAAGAGTTTGACATAACACTCCATCATATAATTTCTCCATCTGTAATTCCTCACTCACCAGTGTTTTTGCTGCTGCTGATTTTGGTTGTGGATTTTCTGTGCGTGTGTGGTCAGTGAAAGTTTATACTACATTAATGTATGCTCTGTTAAAATACAACTGCTTATAAATGGCGTATTAAATATAATTCACAATACTGTAATGCTGTGTAGATTAATATATTTATTCTCATGAGCAGAATCATTCAAAACATGACAATTTTATTCCTCCCAAACCTTGGTTCAAGGCAGAATTGAGAATGAAAATCCAAACCTTAATGTACTACATTAACTATAAGCAGGAGATTTGGGCTTGTCTCAATAAACATCTGCTTTGATAGAGATGATGTTGTCATTATTTATATAATGGTATCACAAACAGCAGTGTGTCTAAATATACAGAACATGACTATTAAATACAATAGAGCTTTTGATCAGTTCATGTGAATACATTGATGTGGATGAATATGAAGTATGCTCAATAATTAGAAATAATGAAATCTCTTACAGGCAGCACAGTGGTGTAGTGGTTAGCGCTGTCGCCTCACAGCAAGAAGGTCCTGGGTTCAAGCCCACCGGCCGGTGAGGGCCTTTCTGTGTGGAGTCTGCATGTTCTTCCTGTGTCTGCGTAGGTTTCCTCCGGGTGCTCCGGTTTCCCCCACAATCCAAAGACATGCAGGTTAGGTTAATTGGTGGCTCTAAATTGACTGTAGGTGTGTATGGTGGTTTCTCTCTGTGTCAGCCCTGGGATAACCTGGCGACTTGTCCAGGGTGTACCCCGCCTCTCTTACCCATAGTCAGCTGGGATAGGCTCCAGCTTGCCTGCGACCCTGTAGAACAGGATAAGTGGCTACAGATAATGGATGGACGGAAATATCTTCCTTGGCTAAAACAAATGTTGAAAAAGCAAATTGTACTATTCCCCCCCCCATGTTTTTACTTGGCATTTTAACTTTTATATCTTTTGGAGACCAACCTATCCATTTATGTCCTCTGGAATGGACATTTAGGATTTTCTTTCTTCCTTTCATTCATTGTACACTTTTGCAGCCTTGGGCCTAAAGGAGTGCCGGTTCGATTCCCAGGGCCGGTAGGAAAAATGCAAGGAAAAATATGAGTTGAGTGAATGAACAGCACTTACCCCTCCCTCTGTATCATGGCTGAAGTGCCCTTTTTGCAAGGCACCTAACCCCCAACTGCTCCCCGGGTGCTGTAGCATAGCTGCCCACTGCTCTGGGTATGCGTGTGTTCACTGCTTCAGATGGGTTAAATGCAGAAGAAGAATTTCACTGTGCTTGAGTATACACGTGACAAAGGCTACTGCTTTTTCCTGCTATTAATTCCTGCTGTACACTAAAGAGAACATCAGGGTTTTCCAATTTCCTCTTCCTTTCTTCACAACATGGCTTCTGTTGCAACAAACACATTTTACAGAAATAAAAAAAAGCATGAAAGAATTTGTTAGTTATTTTTATGATATACATATATTAACATCAGAAATTCTGCTGTGAGAGCTGAGACCAGTTTTAATTACCTGTGAATTGCAACTCCAAATCAGAGAAAGTTGGGACAGTGTGGAAAATGCAAATTAAAAAAAAAAAGCAGCGATTCCTAACTTTAGGCCACACCAATTTAATTAGTTGGTTCTCAGATTTTTTCAGGAAAAATATGAAGCGAGCGTGTGAAATAAAAAATGCTCTGATGGTAAAATTAGGGGTGGAAATAGAGGGCTTTCATAATAGAGAAACAAAAAGACAATACATTACATTACGCATTACAAGGTCATTTTTTTACTCCGATGTCATCAGAAATAGCCCTGGAAACTCAAAACAGCTCTTCACTGTTAACCACCTTCTCAAGCCTAAATCATCTTCATCTACCGGTGCAACAGAAGAACAGTGCAATCTCCTCATGGACTTTTTCACCTCCAAAATTGCACGCATTCGTTCTTCCCTTCCTGGTCCCTCTACAGATACTACACCCCTAATATGTGCCATCACCCAACCCCTCCATTGCTTTCCCCTGGTCACGTCAGAAGAAGTGCAGCACATCATCATGAAGATGAAACCCTCCACCTGTGCACTGGACCCTCTCCCATCCTCCCTGGTAAAAACCCATAGCACTGCCCTCAAGCCACTGATTACTCCTGTTATCAATCACTCTCTCCAGGCTGGTTTCATCCCCTCCGCTTTAAAAAGAGCCATTATCAAACCACTCCTTAAAAAGCCCACTCTTGACCCAGAGGTCCTTTCAAATTATAGGCCTATTTCCAATTTCCCTTTCATATCTAAAGTGCTTGAGAAAGCAGTGGCCACCTATCTTCAAAACCATCTAAAACTCAACAACCTCTACGAAAAATTCCAATCCGGCTTTTGCTCCGCCCATAGCACAGAAACTGCCCTTGTAAGAGTCACAAATGATCTCCTGATGTCATCTGACGCTGGTTCTCCATCTCTCCTCGTCCTCCTGGACCTATCCGCCGCATTTGACACAGTTGATCACAACATCCTACTAAACAGACTCAACCTTACCATCGGAATCTCTGGCACTGTACTCAGTTGGTTTCAGTCATACCTCACTAACCGGACAGAGTACATCTCCATGGGCCACTCCATCTCAAACCCTCACACAGTCACCTGTGGTGTTCCCCAAGGGTCAGTCTTGGGCCCTATTCTCTTCATCCTTTACCTCATTCCCCTTGGTCAGGTCATCAGTCATCATGTTTTTTCATTCCACTGCTACGCTGATGACATACAGCTCTATGTCAATGTCAAACATGCAACTCCACCCTCTTCATCACAACTAGCCCCGTCCCAACTTACCATCTGTCGGGAGGAGATTAAGGCATGGATGGGGCAAAATTTCCTCCAACTCAATAGCGCCAAAACTGAAGCCATCCTGGTTGGCACTCCTTACCAGATTCAATCATCACCTATACTCAGCATTGACTTCTCTGGCTCCAACATTCCCCTCTCATCTGTAGTCACCAATCTTGGTGTGAAAATGGACCCCCAACTTACCTTTGAATCCCACATAAACCACCTCTGTAAGACTGCCTTCTACCACCTCAGAAATATCTCCAAACTCCGCCCCATTCTCTCCTTCTCAGATGCCGAAAAGCTAGTCCATGCCTTTATCTCTTCCAGACTGGACTACTGCAATGCACTTCTCATTGGGATCCCTAGTAAGAGCCTGCAATACATCCAAAACTCTGCAGCTAGGATCCTGATGAGAGTGCGCAAATACGAGCACATCACCCCTATCCTCCATTCACTCCATTGGCTTCCTGTCTCTGCCCGCATCCAATACAAAGTTTCCCTCCTCACACACCAATGTATCCATGGACATGCCCCCTCCTACCTCAAAGAACTTCTTCTCCCACATAGCGCACCACGCTCCCTCCGCTCCATTCACTCAAACTCTCTCCAGATCCCTAGAACCAGGCTGAGGACAATGGGAGACAGGGCCTTCTGCACTGTTGCACCTAGGCTGTGGAATGCCCTCCCTGACACTCTGAGGGCACCATAGTCCACTGACTGCTTTAAAAGACATTTAAAGACATTTTCTTTTTAATAAAACTTTTAGTCCCACTTTTTAGTAGTTTCTCTTTTTAGACTCTAATTTCTCTTTTTAACCTGTAGCCCTTTGAGATCTTTGGATGTAAAGGGCAATATAAATAAAATGTATTATTATAATATGGCTCTTTTAATAGCTTATCTTATTTCCACTCATATGCATTAAGGGCTAGCTCTGGCTGCACATCTTTTATCAGGCAAACCAGTAAACATATAGGCTAAATAAACGATTGAATTACAGTCAATTGAACATCTACATGGTTAGCGCTGTCGCCTCACAGCAAGAAGGTCCTGGGTTCGAGCCCCGTGGCCGGCGAGGGCCTTTCTGTGTGGAGTTTGCATGTTCTCCCCGTGTCCGTGTGGGTTTCCTCCGGGTGCTCCGGTTTCCCCCACAATCCAAAGACATGCAGGTTAGGTTAACTGGTGACTCTAAATTGACCGTAGGTGTGAATGTGAGTGTGAATGGTTGTCTGTGTCTATGTGTCAGCCCTGTGATGACCTGGCGACTTGTCCAGGGTGTACCCCGCCTTTCGCCCGTAGTCAGCTGGGATAGGCTCCAGCTTGCCTGCGACCCTGTAGAAGGATAAAGCGGCTAGAGATAATGAGATGAGATGAACATCTACATGGTTAGCGCTGTCGCCTCACAGCAAGAAGGTCCAGGTTCGAGCCCCCTGGCCGACGAGGGCCTTTCTGTGCGGAGTTTGCATGTTCTCCCCGTGTCTGCGTGGGTTTCCTCCGGGTGCTCCGGTTTCCCCCACAGTCCAAAGACATGCAGGTTAGGTTAACTGGTGACTCTAAATTGACCGTAGGTGTGAATGTGAGTGTGAATGGTTGTCTATGTGTCGGCACTGTGATGACCTGGCGACTTGTCCAGGGTGTACCCCGCCTTTCGCCCGTAGTCAGCTGGGATAGACTCCAGCTTGCCTGCGACCCTGTAGAACAGGATAAAGCAGCTAGAGATAATGAGATGAGATGAACATCTACAATGCACAGAAAAAAAAAAAAAAGATTTGACCAGGAGTAGGCTACTTCTGATGGCTCAATACTTCGAATGATTTTTTTTTGTTTGCCCCTCACATCAAATCAATGAAATATATAAATCAAACCCACCTCCACAGAGTTGTAGTCCAAGTTGGCGCATCGCAGGGTAACAAGCTCACGGCATCTTGAGTACAACTGTGCAAAGTTTTCCCCCTCTTGAATTTCGACACACCCGTCAAAGATTTTACGTTTCTGTTCGCTGAATATCCTAACAATCACAAACATGCTTTGCAGGATTCCCCTCCACAGCCATGTTTCTTCCACAAGTCTTTATCTAAAGTGAAAGGGGCGATTTGATTGGTTTTCGACGTCACGTGACCTCAACCTGCAGTCGATTGCGATTTTTTTCTTCATTTTCTTCAAGTGGCGATTCCAAGAACCAACTAATCGAATTGGTGTGGCCTTACTTTGACATGTATTTCGTTGCAGACAGTATGAACAAGATATTTCATGTTTTGTTTGCTCAACTTAATTTCATTTGTTAATATGCATCCATTCCTGCGTTTCAGGACTGGAACACATTGCAAAAAAAAAGGGATGGGAGCAGTTTAGGGCTAGTAATGAGGTAAAACAATTAAATAATGATGCGATTTGAAACAAGTGACAACAGATGGGTGTTTCTAGCTGTTGAAAAGACGAGGGGCTTAAATCAAGTTTTCCTGGGTCTTGTATTTTTTAAGGGAGATTGGCATAGATAGATATAACCTTGCCAACGTAAGAATCAGATACCAGAGTGGTCTTTACAACCATGGTGAGCTAAAAAGCATCTCAGAACACGCAACAGTGGGGCAGGGGGAGCGCATCCCCTGGATTTTACAATCTTCAGTTCTCTGATTTTTAGTGAGCCAGTTCAAAAAGAAAAAAGGTCAAGTGTTTCTGGTTATTTGGAAGTTATTGAACTGAATAAGAGAATTCATTTGTTTTTTTAGTATATTCCATTATCCCAGTACTTAACTTGAATACTCAGAATTGCACACTAAATAAGCAGAAAATTGTATGGCAAGCTAAAACACAGACTAGAACAAAAACAGGCGTAATTAAAACACCAAGACCACATTCAGCATAATTTTATGACCAAGCTGCTCGTTTAATACAGCTCACTATCCGATTACAACATCCTCTCGCCATCCACTTTGGGCTCACAGCATTAATTTTACTTGAGCCTTTACTAAAAATCTACCATGTCTTATACCATAAAAATATAACCAAAAACTCAGTGCAAATCAACACAGTCCAAAGTGACCTGTTAATTGTATTTGTTTTATTAAAATATTTAAATACAAAATACCAGAATTCCCATATTCATACACAAGTATGTATAAAGTTATACATATAAATATACCTGTTACAAGATATGGATATTTAATGCTTCAAATGCATTAAGCCAAATAAATGATCTGGTATTAAACAATTTTGAAGATAAACACGTCAAGTTAAATATGTATACACATCTTTTACTTAATACATCAGAAAGAAGGGAGGTGTTCAGTAACTTTCAGGTCCCAAAAAAAAAAGTCTTTCTAACCTGATTTCCTTTTGATAAATGTTGACCAGGAAGGTCAAGATGGCATTCATCATTTTAATAACCATATTTTCACAGGTCCCCCCCCCCCCCCTCCATCTACCTTGTGCCACTAGAAGCTAATACAATTCATAAAGTTGGCAGTGTGTTAGAAAAAAAGGTTATCAAAGAAGATGATTAATAGTTTCGTTTGCATTTAAAATGTCGTTTACATGTCGGAGTCTGCTAAAAGCAGTTAAAATGTGTGTTTTTACTGCAGAACAGTGAGGCTGATTCTATCAGCTAGAAATCAATCAAAGCTACATTCATTTTGACCTACTACAAATAAACAGAACTGTAACATACTGGACTGAAGGGCATTGTGTCTTCAATCACAATACACATAAGTGTAATAAAATTTATTATCAACCTGCTGTGCTTTTATACTTTCCCATGATGCGATCGTCACTTGAAGACAGTGCCGATGGTGACCTAAGCAGGTCCAGTTTATAAAACAATGCATTTCATTCCAGAATTAAGCACAATGGCACAGACACAAAGATAGTAACTAGAGTCATGCATTCATAAACAAGTCACTTCATTAATATCAGTAACTAAGTGCACTCAAAATTCTGCTCAACACTACAGTAAAGACCAGACATGCATGCTTTGCTCCTGCTACGAATAAACATGGTACAAGTAAAATACTGAATTGTTTCCAGTCCAGGAAAACTAAGCAAGGTCAAAGTTTACTTCACTTGAGAATTTGGGATTCTTTAAAAAGAGAGAAAGTTTTACTATGAGAGTCGATATGTATTTTTTTTTTCACAGTAGTGTAAAGAATTATCACCATCATGACCTGAAATGTTAACAAATTACTTCAAAGCTGCATTTCCAGGACTAGGCAATAATGAAAAATGTCAATTCTTAGTTTTTGGCTTCAGTGCTCAAGTCATAAGGAAGCAGCATGAATGACAACTGTTTCAATTTCATTTAAACAAGCGTGCGCGCACACAGTGTACCTTAGCTACGTAAACCAACATCCAAAGCATTCTTAGATATCTTAAAAATTAAAACCAATATCCCCCCCTCTTCACTGTAGTGCTGAACATAACTGCAGACAGAATTGTGACGCATATATGATAATACAGCAGATATTAACCCATCCCCCCAACACACACCACTCCCGTATTACTCATTATCTACTCATGAGTGCTTCCAAAAGCAGTGTAACAGAACCAGAGTAAAAGTACATTCAGCTCTGCTGAGCTCCTATGACGTGTGGATTAAATTGCACTATAATGATGGTGATATCATCTCTGTACATGCGTGCCAGCTCCTCTGGCAAGCTGAGCATCTTGGATAATCTCTCATGATCCACCATGCCAAATTCATTATTGCCTACAGCGTGGCGGATCAGGTGTGTGGCTGCGTTCTGGTCTTGAAATGTGGAGGAGACATGTGCCTTCCTCTCCTGCAGAAGCCCCTGCATTTGGCCGAGCGTAACCCTGTAGCCGCCCACACTGATAGGTTGCTGTTGGCGCACTCCAGTCAGGTGCTCACCCACGATACGCACCACCTCCTGCCGGTGCAGTGTCTCCCACAGTCCATCTGAACCGAGCACCAGGAAGCGGTCTTGTGGCCGAAGGCGATGATACGTCACCTCAGGCTCAGCAGTCAGGTATGGTGGGGTGTGGTAGTTGGGTGGCACAAACTTGGCATGCTCGTTCTCGTGGAGTTGGTCTGGGCCGGACTCGAGCACACGCCGCTGCAGTTCCACGCTCCACTTGAACTTGACATCACCAAATGCACGGAACGGCATGAGGAGACCAAGCAGCCTGTCCTGCCTCACCACTGTCTTGGACTCAGCATGTGGATGCTCAGCACGTACACGTTGAACCTCGGCTTCGTTCTGTGCATTGTGGTCATTGGAAAGGGTCAGCGCCGAGAACGAGCCATCAGGCTCCTGCACACCTAGAACAGCACGGCCATCGCCCGCATTTGCCACATGCAAATCAGCACCGTCAATATGTGCCACGCATGCTGTAGCACCTGAGAAGGCCACACGTAACACCCAGTAGTGCAGGAAGGCATTGGCATCCCCCACCTGTGCCTCCAAAGAGATGTCATTGTCCAGGCGTTTGAAGGCACTTACCAGCACCTCAGCCACCTCAGGCTGTTCTCCGGGTGTGCTTAGGTCCAGCAGCTCTTGCCAGTATGTGCGCAAGCTGTTGAAATAGAGGGGTGACGCTTCACGGCTGAAGTAGTCGTTTGGGTGCTTGTGCCACTGCAGCATAGGCTGAAGAGGCCGGCCGCTCTCCACAGCGCTCTCCAGCTCGGCAAGTGTCTCATGTGGCAGCATGGCCACAGCTATGTAGTAGAAGAGCCTCTCACTCAATGCCTGGGCACAGGCACAGCCTGCATGCCCATCAAAGACACCGTAGAGCATGCCACGTGTCTGCAAGCATGTTGCTGCACTGCGCCGGTCCTCAATAGGTGCATTGGCTGGGAGTTGATTACTATCAAACCCCATGACTGAGCTGAGGTTTTTGCCATCAAATTCGGGCACTTGGAAGCTGTACTCATTGGCCTTCAGGATGCTGTTCACCTGAGGGGGTGTGAGGTAGTATGTGAGCCGCGTAGCTGATGTCCTGTAGCTCCGCAACAGGGGCTGAATTGGACCAGACGTTGCATTTGGTTGATGGATTTGAAAGCAGGTTTGACACAAAATTGATGGCAAAGTACGGCCAAACCCCCTGCCATGGATTACCCGAAACAGCTGGGAGGTTGCCGCCATGAGAATGCAGCCTTACGAAGTGATGTCAATGGACCTGCAGTGAGAAAAGGACGAGTTTATTAAAAAAAAAAAAAACATGTGATAGACCCACCTGTGGCAATCAACATAGCTCTGTAGAAATATTAGCACAGCAAGAAATTTTTTTTTACAAATTTATAAAAAACACCACACCCTAAAATCTGAAAATTGTCAGTCCAATGAATCCTACTTTTTGCTCAACTTTCCCCAATGTCCCCCAGAAGTTAAACTTTCTACCCTGACTGATCTAGTACCATGGCCATTCATCTGTTTTAACAGACTGGAGACCTCCTCTTTTACGACTCGTTTTATCGGCCTTTCAAAAAAAAAAAAAAAAAAAAAAAAAACTTTAAAAGAAACAAATCTGAACTTGCCTCAAAAACGAGACATGAATGATTCTATTTTAATTACTGCTAATTAAACATGAATTTGTACAACATTTAAAATATTTTTCATTCACAGAATGCAATTCAATGCAAGCAGCACTTCTGCCCCTCAAGCACCTTATATTAAAGATAAATAATAAAAGTAGACTAAAGCGCCGTTTGATGTATTCCTAATTTGAGCTTTTGCCTGAATGGTGTTTGTCATGGAATCTTAATTTGTGTTTACATAGGAGTACTTTTGCTGTCCACATATTACCTAAGGAATCCAGAGCAGATTATTTTCTCAACAGGACATTCAAAAGTGTTTTATTCCTCTTATACCACAGCAAATTTGCCAACAATTAAAATTCTGTAATTAAATGACAAGATTACCTCTATATAGTTAATGTTAGTTATGTTATGTTCTCTACAAGTCGTTAGCTGTTCCCCCTCACCAGTCTCTTTTTATTCCCTCCTCCCTCTTGAAGTTAAACACAAACTTAAAAAAACAAACAGCCACACCACAACTTTTATCAAGCAACCCAGAATGAACAAAAACGTTAACTAAATATCTAACAAAAAGTGTTCCATGCTTATGCTTATTTTTCATTGTAAATAACAAAATCACACACTTAAAAGGTAGACTGCCTTTCAGATTTTTCAAAGTTTAGGTCATAAAAAGAATTCTCTGACACCCAATTATTTTTGTTTAGTGGACTGAAAGCCACTGAATTTGAATCACAGACTTCCAATTTTATTAGTTTTTTTTTTAAATAAAAGAAAAAAATTTAGGACCAGATGGCCCTAAATTCTCTGCTATTTTTTCCTGCTTCACCATGACCCAATTCAAGATACTGCATCATGCATCACGTAGTGGGCTTTCCCAGTTTGTGCACGGCATTGTGGGACACAAACTTGAAACAGGAGAGAACAAATGAAACACGAAATACCGACTACAGTAACGGAAAGCAAGACATTATGTTGCGAAGGAAAGGAAACGCAGGACCAAACTAATAAATAATCGGTGGTCAGCGAGCACCTTCATGTGATCAGCTGTCCATTTAGCGACAATGAAGTAACTGTCAGTGCACAGTCAAGGTCAACCTGTAGATGGCAGTAATGCAACACTGGATGCCAGCTGCTGTAAAACCCAAAAGAAGAAGACAGTAAGTAAACCTGCGCATGCACACACGGACTTCCTCTGTCTGCTTGACTGCGCGAAGCGAGCAATTTCATGCACATTATTTGCTCAGGAATCCCCTCAAATTAAATAACTTCCCAGCCACAAAATGGCCTGGTTTTTTTTAATATTACAGAAACAGGGCTCTACATTAACTTTTGAAACTACTTGTCCTGTCGGGCAAGTTGAAAGGAAATTTACTTGTCCGAATGTGAAGTTGACTTGTCCGAAGAAATATTTGAGAAAAAAAAAAAATACCCACAAATAAACTATTTGTAACCCAACAATCTTTACTGCATTTGTTTCCGAATTCACAACATATGCATAATATCTATGAATCAAAAGTAATCAATACTTGATATACTGAGGCAAAAGTTCAAAAATATAATAAAACAGACTGATTGATACCATAATTCACCAATTATTATGCTGAAGTTCAGAAGCAATATATTCAAATAGAGTAGAAATTATGAACATAGAATTTTAAGAACTTCTTATCCAGGCTTCTGGATGATGCCTCTGGTTTACAGCATCACACCGCTTGTGGCTTGTACTCTTGCCATGAGACACTAGAATGTCTCGCCTATATGAAGCTGTACCTTTAAACATGCTGCTCGAGACATCAGCATAAGTACAACCCTGATTCCAAAAAAAAATTGGGACAAAGTATAAATTGTAAATAAAAACGGAATGCAATGATATGGAAGTTTCAAAATTCCATATTTTATTCAGAATAGAACATAGATGACATATCAAATGTTTAAATTATACATTTTCTCAGTTTAAAGAGAAAAATTAGGTGATTTTAAATTTCATGACAACAACACATCTCAAAAAAGTTGGGACAAGGCCATGTTTACCACTGTGAGACATCCCCTTTTCTCTTTACAACAGTCTGTAAACGTCTGGGGACTGAGGAGACAAGTTGCTCAAGTTTAGGGATAGGAATGTTAACCCATTCTTGTCTAATGGCGGATTCTAGTTGCTCAACTGTCTTAGGTCTTTTCTGTTGTATCTTCCGTTTTATGATGCGCCAAATGTTTTCTATGGGTGAAAGATCTGGACTGCAGGCTGGCCAGTTCAGTACCCGGACCCTTCTTCTACACAGCCATGATGCTGTAATTGATGCAGTATGTGGTTTGGCATTGTCATGTTGGAAAATGCAAGGTCTTCCCTGAAAGAGACGTCGTCTGGATGGGAGCATATGTTGCTCTAGAACCTATACCTTTCAGCATTGATGGTGTCTTTCCAGATGTGTAAGCTGCCCATGCCACACACACTAATGCAATCCCATACCATCAGAGATGCAGGCTTCTGAACTGAGCGCTGATAACAACTTGGGTCGTCCTTCTCCTCTTTAGTCCGAATGACACGGCGTCCCTGATTTCCATAAAGAACTTCAAATTTTGATTCTTCTGACCACAGAACAGTTTTCCACTTTGCCACAGTCCATTTTAAACGAGCCTTGGCCCAGAGAAGACGTCTGCGCTTCTGGATCATGTTTAGATACGGCTTCTTCTTTGAACTATAGAGTTTTAGCTGGCAACGGCGGATGGCACGGTGAATTGTGTTCACAGATAATGTTCTCTGGAAATATTCCTGAGCCCATTTTGTGATTTCCAATAAAGAAGCATGTCTGTATGTGATGCAGTGCCGTCTAAGGGCCCGAAGATCACGGGCACCCAGTATGGTTTTCCGGCCTTGACCCTTACACACAGAGATTCTTCCTGATTCTCTGAATCTTTTGATGATATTATGCACTGTAGATGATCATATGTTCAAACTCTTTGCAATTTTACACTGTCGAATTCCTTTCTGATATTGCTCCACTATTTGTCGGCGCAGAATTAGGGGGATTGCTGATCCTCTTCCCATCTTTACTTCTGAGAGCCGCTGCCACTCCAAGATGCTCTTTTTATACCCAGTCATGTTAATGACCTATTGCCAATTGACCTAATGAGTTGCAATTTGGTCCTCCAGCTATTTCTTTTTTGTACCTTTAACTTTTCCAGCCTCTTATTGCCCCCGTCCCAACTTTGAGATGTGTTGCTGTCATGAAATTTCAAAATGAGCCAATATTTGGCATGAAATTTCAAAATGTCTCAGTTTCGACATTTGATATGTTGTCTATGTTCTATTGTGAATATGATATCAGTTTTTGAGATTTGTAAATTATTGCATTCCGTTTTTATTTACAATTTGTACTTTGTCCCAACTTTTTTGGAATCAGGGTTGTAAGACTAAGCAAGTTTTCAAAGAATTGTAGGTTCCTATAGTCAGGCATAATTTATTGGATATCACACTTTATACCACAGTGTTGTTGACTTGTCGAATCGGATTGGACAGGTGGTGTTGATTCTTCTGTAACATAAACTGTAACAATAGCTTGGGCTGCAATTCAAATGAGACGTTTATATTAATGCTCTGGTTCTAATCATGTCTATCGTAACAGTTCCTTCCCAGGGATTTTTACAGAGGATCTACATAATCCAAGACATAGTACGTTTTTCAAGCTAGACGGCCTTTTGATTTCATGAAATTGGTGAAATTTAGTTCCCTCTGAAATGTGGTCATTGTGATATGTTTATTTCTCAGGGCTTGACATTAATGCTTGTCCGGGACAAGTGATACTTTATGTCGGACAAGTTCATCGTCTCAGTTATTTGTCCGATCGGACAAGTGCCAAAATACGCAGATATTCGGGTTACATATCAAATTTATCAGTTTATTCACATGATTTCCGAAGCATCTCACTCGACATATTGTTTTGATGAATTGCCGGATGTTTCTATTCGGAAAGAGCGATGTGCGCATGCACAATATTCCACTTGCGAAACCAGCCAATAGAGATCTTGCAGTCACGTGACCGGAAAGTACACAACCGCCATCTTGTCGGTCAAAAACACCGCTGAATACTGCTGCACTCGTGTACAGAATGGATCAATTTCAACCGACGGACTACACGGCTCATTTTTCTAATGAACAGATAACTAGATACATGTCTAAATAAACGATCTACAGATTTGTGACCCTTATGGCTTACCGGACGGAGTTTTCACGACCGGATTTTGAACTGCCAGCGGAATACCCGGACGTGTATAATTACCTCATTAACTTTCCCTTGCTGTTCAGTGGTGAAGCACTGCGTGCTTATAAATCTCTGGACAGTTATCTTTACAGAAATTCAGGATTTGTCAGCGACTCAGATGTAGCATCTTGTAAACAAGAATCCTCATTGGATGGGTAAGTCACTTAAGTATTGAGTATAGCACTGACCAGCCGATTATAGAATAGAATAAGGTAATTCCAGCTGTAATTCCAAATCGTCTGTCTCGTTTACATGGATCTGGCGTTGGAGAGGTAGAGGCTTAGCAGTGGAGGTTTGAGTGGTTGTTTTCTGAGCTTAGTCAACAGGCCGGCTCTGCAGCCTCGCTTTTGCTTCCGCTCCCGACACCGCCCCCTTCGCTTTGCTTCCGATAACAATCCATGGAGACCCCGCTGGTCTCGCTATCTCGTCCGGAATGTTGTGCATGCGATGGAAATTGCTACAAACCGTCATTTTCTGCTGGAAACCAATGTCCAGTAAGTCCATACGGTTGTAGTGGATATTGAAGTCCGGTACAGACGAACAACACGCAAAAATACACACAAAAAACGTACACAGGTAGGGAGAGCTTGTAGCCACAGCCGTTGTAGTAGAATTGTATATAGTAGGGTTTTCCAGAAGAAAAGGTAGAAATAAAAGCAGAAGTAGAACCAGAAGTAGAAGTGGAAGGCGGAAATATGGCGTTTGACCTACAAGATGGCGTCCGTCACAATCTGGATCGGCTGTGACGTCACATGCAAGTGCTCCATACTACTTCGTGTATTTGAGGTGAAAAGTAAACGGTCGTTTATGATTGGTTTTAATCGTGTCATACACATGGATTTGTTGACATTTCTGTTGGCGGGATCATTATTCAACTGTATATTTACGTTGAGTATGTGGTAATTTCCAAATCTTTGAATTGTTGTTGATGGTGTTCATTATATAGCCGAGCGTGTGCTGGGCTTGGAATGTGCGTCTGCATGCGTATGGATTGACAGGGAGTGAGGTAGGAGTGGGGTGGGGAAAGTTATCTATGAAATACCAAGCTGTCAAATGGCTGCTAATTAGGTTACCGGATGTATTAATTAACTAATTAGTAATGGGAGTTTAGGGATTTGAAACATAGGGCTCTATAATTTAGATACAATTATGGATTATTTTAAATTATTAATCTTTTTTTGACCATTAAATACCATACAGAAGCCACACTGAATAATTAGACAACAATTAATCAGTGGAGGATATATATTCAAAGTTAATAATTTAAAAATGAAAATATATATCATTTTAATTTTCTGGTTTTCAATTTCTCATAAATAAATTAATGATTGATGGAGTCCAATTTTTTTCTGCAGTGAATAGATTTTTGTGTTAAAGTAATTCTGGTGAAATGATTTCTTTATTGAGTATCAAACACTTTTTTGCGATAAGTTTTGGCACTCATTTATTCATATAACCTAGAAAACATAGAAAATGTCCCTCCTGAAGTTTGGCTTCACAAAGAAGTCTAGTGAACCCGAGGCATCTGGTGCTGAAAAGAGGTCTTTTTCCCCAACGTTTGTGTTGATTCTGTCAAATTATGTCCGTGTGGTATGATGTAAACAAACTAATCTGTTGGCTATGTCAAGATCACGTGTTCAAACCATCCAATGAAAATATCGAAAGAAAACGTCAGACATCCCGGAATTTTCCGATTAATTATAAGCACTCTCATTGGCTGCTGATGTTGTCCCCCACCAGACAGACAAAGCCGACTGATTTTAATCGCAAAAGTTTGACCTAGTCTATTATCATTATGGCTTCGATCACAGATTGGTTGACTAAACGTCAACAAACCCACGTGAGTGATGGCACACAAAACCAGACAACGGTCACAATAAATTAATCACAGTGTGATGTCACTGGGATCCATTTAACAAAAGGCGGCTCCGGATTATTCTTTTGTTAAAGGGTCACAGTGACCTCACGCTGCCAAATATGCTCATCATTATTACTCGAAATTATGCTACATCTGACTCTTATTAACAAATTCTCTTCACGAATGTGTTTAAAGTACATAATCTTTCTGCAAACTTAAATGTATGAATTAAGCTTTCTTTTCCTTTAAATATGTTTTAATCTAGTCCATTTAATAAAGTGCCAAAATTTAAACTTTATAATATGCAGTTGCCTTACTTTTCTTTTCACCATACAGACCGACCTTAAGCTGGTAAATAATTTTTTTTCCTTTACCAAATTCTAACAGAAAACGAAAGCGCCCAAAAGGGAAAACCGAACCAAGCCACCATTGTGAATCCTCATTCACAGCTGTAAAAAACAAAAAACAACAAAAAAAAAAACTACATTTTGCCGCCTATGTAGTCCCCTATTTAGACAAAATTGAGTCATTCAGGATTCAGCCATGTTTGTGCTCGGCATTAGCAAGTTACAGGTTTTTAGCTTTCTCCTGAAATGTTTTCTTTTATTTCTTCTTCCTCAGGGTAGTAAAACTCGCTTTCGCTGTGAAGACTGTCATTATCGCTATCCATGATGTAAAATTAATGCTATTATGCTGAGAAATGCTGGCAAAAATGTATAAGATTTTTGATATAAATCTTATTAAAAAAAAATGTTGACAAAAATTGCTACAATGTTGTTTGTTGTTGTGAATGAGCGAGTCGTCAGAGGTCCATACCGTAGGATACAGACCCGCTCACCAGCCAATCAGAGCGCAGGATTTGATGAAAACCACACCACAAAAAAAAAAAAAAAAAATTATGGTAATTGCATCAGAAGCATTCTAAATCATTACAGTTATAGTAATACAGCAACTTATTTTAAGGTGGCAGTTTTTAGGTTCAGATCCCTTTGTGATCAACAGGAGGTCATGATGATCGATTCTCTTCATTGGATTGCATAAGACGAAGCAAACCACTGTTCATATTTTCATGCACATTTTTGTTACAACACTACTTGATCAGAGATAATTAAGTGCAAGGGGTCCCCGTAGATTTTCAATCTATCATATACCTCAGTAATCTATAACAACAGTTTAACTTGCATGTTGAACTTTAAGGTGAAATTTCAAATGTGTATACATTTAGGTCATAAAATCATTGAAACACTGGCAAAACCTCTCAGAGACCCTGAAAATGCACCTGAGAGCATCTATTTTCAAAAAAAATTAGTTTTGCTTTGCACCGTTGGCACTCAATTGTCTATTATCATGGCAGAATTTAGGGCTGTACTTTTTTTCTGGGGAAAACACTGATAACTATTAAACACACGCAAGCTATATTATACACAGTATGGCTGAAATATCTGTTACATAATCTGCTATAAAATATCTTAAAGGTCATGTTGTCAAAGTAGCAGCTATTCAGATATTTTTAGCATTGCTCTCCCAGACCCCTGACATCTTGACCTCGTCTATAATTACTGCTCCACACACATGCAGCATTACATAAAGACACATAATGCTCCCTCGACTGAGTGCTTGTTCTTGCAACCAGGACACACTTTTTAAAAAATACAGGATGTCTGAACAGTCAGGAACCACTGGGAATATGTTGAGCAAAATCAACAGAAACATCATACAGCTGCTAAGAAAATGCAGAGAGCTTAAAGGTGAATAATAAATCCAAAATTAAGTATACAGTGGGGAAAACAAGTATTTGATCCCTTGCTGATTTTGTTGGTTTACCCACTAAGAAAGACTTGATCAGTCTGTAATTTTAATGGTAGGTGTATTCTAACATGTGGAGACAGAATATCAAAAAGAAAATCCAGAAAATAAGTTTTAAATATCTATATTAATTTATTTGTATTTTATTGAGAAAAAGAAGTATTTGATCCCCTAGTAACCATCAAGAGTTCTTGTTAATACAGACAAGTTAGACTCTCCAAATTACCTTGTCACCTAAATTGAAGACACCTGACATCACTAATGACTTGTATAAAAGCCACCTGGCCACAGAATCAATCAGTTTGTCAGACTCCAAACTCTCCAACATGGGAAAGACTAAAGAGCTTTCTGTGGATTTAAGGGAGAAGATTGTCCCTGCATTCATGTGCTCTGGGAAGATGATATTTTCCAGTTGGGAAGTGGTATTTACCAGTGTGTTGTGTTCACATGCTTTTGTTGTGGTTGACAAATTAAAGATGGTGGACCAGATTCAAGTTAGCAATAGTTAGTTAGCTATCGTTAGCAATAGTGTCTGCTCTGGATAGGTAAAAACAAACCATAACAACGCATTTTTAAAGGAAACGGATTTCTAATGTATTATATTACACTTGTTAATGACGCAACATTGCATAGACACCAAAAACTACCCACTAGTACTAGTAAAAAAAAAACTTTAGTAGCGTACAATGCTTAGCATTCAAGTGTCTTGTACCGCTCGCCGCCATGTTGAAAAGGTTAAAGTTCATCTCATCTCGGCAACTCGTGTATCAAAATTTTCTACGAGTTGCCCAGTGGAAAATACCACAAGAGGGGGCGTTCATGTGTGTTTTCCATGTCGGCGTTTGGTATTTACCATAATTCCCATAGCACATGAATGCAGCATGTAGACCTGCACAAGACCGGTATGGGCTACAAAACCATTAGCAAGAAGCTGGGCGTTAAGGTGACAACTGTTGGTGCAATTGTGCGCAAGTACAAGACTCACAACATGATCATCAATCGACCTAGGTCTGGGGCTGCAAACAAGATCTCACCTCATGGGGTTTCCAGGATCATGAGAACGGTGAGAAATAGACCTAATACAACACGGGCAGAGTTAGTGGATTATCTTAAAGCAGCTGGGATCACAGTCACCAAGCAAACAGTTGGTAACACTTTACACCGCAATGGTCTAACATCTTGCAGTGCTTGCAAAGTACCCCTGCTTAAGAAAGCACATGTGCAGGCCCGCCTGAACTTTGCCAATGAACATCTGAATGACTTGGAGAGTGACTAGGAGAAGGTGTTATGGTCAGATGAGACCAAAATTGAGCTCTTTGGCATCAATTCAACCCGTCGTGTCTGGAGGGAGAGACATGCTGCTTATGACCCCAAGAACACCATCCCCACTGTCAAGCATGGAGGTGGTAACATTTATGCTTTGGGGGTGTTTTTCTGCACAGGGCACAAGGCTACTTCACCGTATCAATGGGAGGATGGACGGAGCCATGTACCGTAAAATCCTAAGTGAAAACCTCCTTCCCTCTGCCAGGAAGCTTAAAATGGGTCGTGGATGGGTCTTCCAGCAGGATAATGACCCAAAGCATACAGCCAAGGCAACCAAGGAATGGCTGAAGAAGAAACATATCAAGGTCATGGAGTGGCCCAGCCAGTCTCTGGACCTGAATCCTATAGGAAATCTATGGAGAGAGCTGAAGCTCAGAGTTGCCAAGCGACAGCCACGGAATCTTGATGATTTAGAGGTCATTTGCAAAGAAGAGTGGACCAAAATTCCTCCTAATATGTGCAGAAACCTGGTCATCAACTACAAAAAACGTCTGACCTCTGTGCTTGCTAATAAGGGGTTTGCCACAAAGTACTAAGTCCTTTTGGCAAGAGGGTTCAAATACTTATTTTCCTCAATGAAATGCAAATAAATTAATACAAATTCTTTAAAGTCGATTTCTTGATTTTCTTTGTGATATTCTGTCTCAGCATGTTAGACTACACCTACCATTAATATTACAGACTGATCGAGTCTTTATTAGTGGCCAAACCAACAAAATCAGCAAGGGATCAAATACTTGTTTTCCCCACTGTATATGTAGTTTTACCATATTTTTGTTTTTAATCAAGGTGTGCTTTCCACACGAAAACACCAACAACACTTCATTTGAGCTAAACTAGCTAGTTTGTTAGAAAAGTTAAAATGTAGAAGAATCGAAATTAGTTTTCTGAGCAAGAAAGCGTCCTTAGCACCAACAGCTAGCAAGGTCCTGCTGTATACTTGTGCAAAGACAGCCTTCACAAAAAGACCGCGACCACCCACAGAACCGGGTCGCAGAATCACAGACACAATATTATTTCACATTTATATTTTGGGTTAAGTTTAGTATCAGCCCGAATCCATAACTAATTCTCAAACACCATTCAATCCCAGATAGCTTGTTATGCTAGGTAGCTATCGGCTAACTGGAGCGGCTGTCAGCTACTCCACAGCTGAAGGAGCTCATTGGTGAAATGAAATAAATAAAATAAAAAGCTCACAGTTCTGTTCAGCTTTACTACCGACACCCATAATCCTTACCTCACAAGCCTTTGGGGCTCTATAGCAGAGAAACATATAATTTAAACACCAACCTACCTGAAGCCCGCCACTCCGGGTTTCTCTCACCAAGTTAGCAGCAGCTCCTTGATCAAATCAGAGGGTCTATGCAGACCGGAAGTGGGCGGATCGCAGCGATAGGCGTTTCGGAAATCCAATATAATTGGCTGAACTCTACGTCGGGTTCCTGAAGAAAAACCCTGTTTTATTTGAGCTTATTTTTTTTTAACTTTAAGTTGCTCAATAAACAAATATGAAAAGCATGTGCGTATCGAGCTGTGGGGTGACTTTATGGAACAGACTGGAGACAGAAATAAAACAAAGTGCAAATATAAATCGGTTTAAAAAAAGGTACAAAAAAGAGAAGTATGTTAACGGAGGATGATGAGGGATAATAGAATAGGGTTGATTGTTATATTAGAACTAACTTAGTATATGGTATATATTTATTTATGGGGATAGTTTATATATTCATATTTATAGGGATAGGTATGTACTAGATATTTATTTCTGTAATGATATATTTATATATATATATTTATGAAGTGTAGAAGTGTATATATGGTATATAGTGTATATATATATATATATATATATATATATATATATATATAAATTTTGTAATTATATATTTATATAGATATTTATGAAGTGTATGGTATGTAGTAATGTAGTATATATTTTTGTAATTAAATATTTATATAGATATTTATGAAGTGTATATATATATATATATATATGGTATGTAGTATATATTTATTTTTGTAATTATATATTTATATAGATATTCATGAAGTGTATATATGGTATATATTTTTATAGGTGTATTAATGTAGTTTGGATTTCGGGTTTATATAGATTTATATATAATATATTTATATAGATATTTATGAAAATATATATATATATATTTATATTAGATATTTATGAAGTGTATATATGGTATGTAGTATATATTTTTGTAATTAAATATTTATATAGATATTTATGAAGTGTATATATATATATATATATATCTCATCTCATCTCATTATCTCTAGCCGCTTTATCCTTCTACAGGGTCGCAGGCAAGCTGGAGCCTATCCCAGCTGACTATGGGCGAAAGGCGGGGTACACCCTGGACAAGTCGCCAGGTCATCACAGGGCTGACACATAGACACAGACAACCATTCACACTCACATTCACACCTACGGTCAATTTAGAGTCACCAGTTAACCTAACCTGCATGTCTTTGGACTGTGGGGGAAACCGGAGCACCCGGAGGAAACCCACGCGGACACGGGGAGAACATGCAAACTCCACACAGAAAGGCCCTCGCCGGCCCCGGGGCTCGAACCCAGGACCTTCTTGCTGTGAGGCGACAGCGCTAACCACTACACCACCGTGCCGCCATATATATATATATGGTATGTAGTATATATTTATTTTTGTAATTATATATTTATATAGATATTCATGAAGTGTATATATGGTATATATTTTTATAGGTGTATTAATGTAGTTTGGATTTCGGGGTAGTTAATAAAGGGTGGGAAATTAAAAAAGTATTGTACTTCTTCCCACTCCTTTTTCGAACAATGTGCGGTGTTTTGTAATGTCTTAGCTCTTTATGTTATTTATTTATTTATTTATTTTATTTTATTTTTCGTTTTCTTTCTTTTGTATGTACAAATAGTTACATACATTTTTTATACATGTTCGAAATAAAAATAAATTCATACATTCATAAATTCAAATATGACAGTGTTTTAGAAGTGATCCAGGTAGTTTCTGGAAGCAGCTGAATATAAAACAAGACAGCGTCATCCATATCCCCCACCCTATATACACTATATTGCCAAAAGTATTTGCTCACCCATCCAAATTATCGGAATCAGGTGTTCCAATCACTTTCATGGCCACAGGTGTATAAAATCAAGCACCTAGGCATGCAGGCTGTTTTTACAGTTCGGAGCTGGCCTCTTCCTCTACCAACATGACTGTGCACAAAGCAAGGTCCATAAAGACATGGATGACAGAGTTTGGTGTGGATGAACTTGACTGGCCTGCACAGAGTCCTGACCTCAGCCCGATAGAACACCTTTGGGATGAATTAGAGCGGAGACTGAGAGCCAGGCCTTCTCGTCCAATATCAGTGTGTGACCTCACAAATACGCTTATGGAAGAATGGTCAAAAATTCCCATAAACACACTCCTAAACCTTGTGGACAACTTTCCCAGAAGAGTTGAAGCTGTTCTAGCTGCAAAGGGTGGACCGACATCATATTGAACCCTATGGATTAGGAATGGGATGTCACTTAAGCTCATATGTGAGTCAAGGCAGGTGAGCAAATACTTTTGGCAATATAGTGTACCATCTATCAAGGTATTATTTGTCACATTTTTCAAGTTGTGCTGCAGGAAACCAACCCTACCTTCTTTACACTGACCTCAGCAGCCCATGGCATAAACCCACCAGACCTTTGGTCCAGGTGAGCTAAAAATGAAAATTTCTCACATTTCTTAGTCTCAAAAGGAGCATATACATTACTTAATCAACACATATACCAACTTTCAAGACCCTACCACTCATAGTTTTCAAGTTCTGCTCCAGAAACAAAACCTATCCCGAAAGCCAGTACCTCACTGGGCTGTGACAGCTTGCGACAAATTGCGAACGTCATTCGCAAGAGAGTTTCAAAAGTGTCTTGAAACATTCATGGGGCTTCTCAATTTCCTAGCATGAGTCGCAAAGTGTTGCTCCTTCGTCGCTGAAATTTTGAACATGTTCAAAAAAATTAGTGCAACAAAATTTCTTGCAAAATAGCCGCAAATGCATCGCTGGTGTCGCAAACCCTTCTCAAGTCAGTTTCCGTGAGGCTTCCTCGACTTCCCTGCCTGCCGAAGGAAAGCCGGGCTGCGACAGCCTGCGACTAGTTGGAGACACAACCAGAAACAAAACCTACCCCTAAGACTAACCTGAGAGACAAAGTCTGAAATAGTTTTCATTGAAACATGAAAAATTAAAATTTCTCACATTTCTTAGTATGAAAAGACAAATCTACATCACCTTGTTAACATGTATACCAAGTTTCAAATCTGTATCATGAATAGTTTTGGATGTATGCTCCGGAAACAAACATTGCTCTTATAAACTAAGTCAAAATCTATTTTTTAATGTAAAAATTTGAAAAATACATTTTTTCAAATATCCAAAATAGCAGAAGGCACCAGTTCACATGTTGCTTGATATGTATGCAAAGTTTCATGAAGATATCTTCAGTAGTTTTAAAGATATGGCCCAGAAACGAAAACATGACCGGACAGGACCCGTTTCTATAAACTTCATTTGGGTGGGGGATAATAAATGTGTAGAAAATTGAGTTTGGTTTCTGGGTATAACTTTTTATATTACACAGACCGGGGCGGCACGGTGGTGTAGTGGTTAGCGCTGTCGCCTCACAGCAACAAGGTCCTGGGTTCGAGCCCCGGGGCCGGCGAGGGCCTTTCTGTGTGGAGTTTGCATGTTCTCCCCGTGTCCGCGTGGGTTTCCTCCGGGTGCTCCGGTTTCCCCCACAGTCCAAAGACATGCAGGTTAGGTTAACTGGTGACTCTAAATTGACCGTAGGTGTGAATGTGAGTGTGAATGGTTGTCTGTGTCTATGTGTCAGCCCTGTGATGACCTGGCGACTTGTCCAGGGTGTACCCCGCCTTTCGCCCGTAGTCAGCTGGGATAGGCTCCAGCTTGCCTGCGACCCTGTAGAAGGATAAAGCGGCTAGAGATAATGAGATGAGATGAGATTACACAGACCTGGCAATCTGGGACACCTGAGCAGCCAGCCTGATGTACTTCCATCCATCCATCCATTCATAACTGCTTATCCTGTGCAGGGTCAAGGGCAAGCTGGAGTTTATCATAGCTGACTATGGGCGAGAGGCAGGGTAACTGACAAGTTGACAAGTTGTCAGGTCATTGCAGGGCTGACACAGAGACAAACAACCATTCACACTCACAGTCAATTTAGAGCCACCAATTAGCCTAACCTGCATATCTTTAGACTGTGGGGGGAAAATGGAGCACCCAGAGGAACCTGGGGAGAACATGCAAACTCCACACAAAAAGGCCCCCGTTGGCCAGTGGGCTCGAACCCAGGACCTTCTTGCTGTGAGGTGACAGTGCTGCCCATGTTCAGTTCCCTTTTCATTAATTCTCCATTCAAAGGCACAATTGAGTCACACAGGTTGATAAGTGTGTAACGGACAGTAACAATTTTATCCAAAATAGTTTTTCCTGCCTTAGCTGATTTATTTCCATTTCACGTGTGCAGCTGTTGTAAAGTTCAGTGTGTTTGTGTAGAACTCTCTTGAACTGTAGGTTCATTTCTATACTCTGGTTCCATGGTGACATTTTGCACAGGACTGTATTCCTTTGATAACCGAAACAAAGCCCCAGCATTATTATTATACTCATTCAAAACTCTCCACAGCTTAATATACCCTAAATTATTCATTCCTCTGCTCCTAGAACTTCTTTCTGAATGTGTCTGCATATATTGGTGTTATGGTTTTGTGATAATTCATCCATTTAAAAAAACCCTGCGTTCTCTCCTCGCTAAAATAAAATAAAGCTCTGGGCACATCGAATTGTTTTTCGGCCAAGTTTGTTTTGGGTGCTGCTTAAGGCTGGGAGATTTTTTTTTTTTTTTTGAGGACTGCAATCAGATGCACTCGGCCAAGCTTACAGATGCATCTAAAATATTAGGGGAAAAAAATCATGAACAAGTACATTGTTTTATAATTTAATTCAAAAAAGGTAAACTTTCATATATTCTATATTCATGACAAAGTGAAATATTTCAAGGCTTTTTTCTTTTAACCTTTAGTTATGGCTTATAACTCATGAAAAATCAAATCCAGTATCTCAAACTATTAGAATAGTTAAGATAAAGTATTTACAACACAAACATCCTACTTCTGAAAAGTATGTTCATTTGTGCACTGAATGCTTGGTTGGGGGTCCTTTAACACGGACTACTGCATCAATGTGGTGTGGCATGGAGGCGATCAGCCTGTGGCACTGCTGAAGTGTTATTGAGCCCAGGTTGCTTTGATAGCGGCCTTCAGCTTGCCTGTAGTTTGGGGTCGGGTGTTTCTCTTGTCCTTCTTGACAATAGCCCATAGATTCTCTGTGCAATTCAGGTTAGGCAAGTTGGCTGGCCAATCAAGCACAGTAATATGGTCAGTAAACCATTTCGTAGTAGTTCTGGTACTGTGGACAGGTGCTAAGTCCTGCTGGAAATGGAAATTGGCATCTCCATAAAACTTGTCAGCAGCTGGAAGCATGAAGTGCTCAAAAATCTCCTGGTAGACAACTGCATTGACTTTAGACTTTCTAAAACACATTGGTGCAACACCAGCAGATAACAGGACACCCTAAATCATAGACTGCAGAAACTTCAATCACCTTGGATTCTGTGCCTTGCTGCTCTTCCTCCAGATTCTAGGACCTTGATTTCCAAATGAAAAATTAATTTTCATCTGAAAAGACTACTTTGAAACACAAAACAACAGTCCATTTCCTTCTCTCCTTAGCCCAAGTAAGACGCTTCTTACGTTGCCTCTGGTTCAGGAGTGGCATGATATTAAGAAAGTGACAGTTTGCCCCTTTCCTGAAGACATCTGTGCATGGTGACTCGATACACCAACCTCAGCACACTCTTTGTGAAGCTCTCCCAAGTTCTTGAATAGACTTTTCTTAATCCTCTCAAGGCTGCAGTCATCCCTGTTGCTTGTGCACCTTTTCCAGCCAGCCTATTCAAATGAGCTGTGGCTTACCCTCCTTGTGGAGGAGGTTAGTGATCGTCTTCTGGACAACTGTCAAAGTCAGTAGGCTTCATGACTGTGGTGTGTACTGAACTAGGCGGGACTTATGTAAAATAAGTACAATGTTTGGTTTACATTTTTGCACTGTAGGCCATAATTCAGAATTAAAATTAGAAAAATGCTTCAAACAGTTTGTAATGAATAGAATATTTTCACTCAAATAACTGATGGAAAATATTGAACTCCCATATTCCAATTGAGATGCACTAGTACTTTTGTTGCAAACCCTCCATAGTTTGACCTGCATACACTTGTAAAACAGAGCCTGGCATAAAGAAAACTGGACACTAAAATAGTGTTAGAACACATTTTGAAGCTCTAAACTAATCGTGGGGTAGAAAAATAACCCTATACATTCTGGAGAAATTTGGAAGTCATGCACTTCTGTCCAACTGGATTAGGGTCCCCAAGATGTGACAAGTTTTGCAGATAAATGCTCAAGCTAAACCTTATCTGGCATGGCCACTCAATCACTTGCTTAGGCAGAGGACAAAATTTAAAGACTACCTACTGAGCATCCATAAGTTACATTCAGACCCCAGCAATATGTAGATATGAACTTTTATTAGGACACCAAGTGCCTTGACCCTTTGAGAGGATGACACCTTGCCAGTAAAGGATGGGAGAATTCAGACTGCCTCCCCACACACAATCCCAAGAATAACCCTGATGAAACTAGAGGATTACTGGTTAGTCACTGTAGAGATAGGGCTCTCTGTTCAATGAACAGACCAGGATTTAAGTAGGTCTGTGTAATGCAATAAAAAAAGTTACATGTGCATTATGGTGTGTAATTATCTCCAGCCAGATACCTGTGAGAACCCTTTTGAGGGAACTACCTAAAGATAAGTCTTTACAAGCCACAGTAATTCACACCATGGCTCAGAGATGGCCATGCTATTATACACACACACCCCTATGCACCAAGTGCAGTTTTGTTTTTCAGCAAGGGACAAACAAGTGAGCACTTCCTGGAATGTCTTTACACCATAAAGAGCACAGTACCTCTCCCACAAAATAGATGCTTTACTGACTGTGCCAGTTCAGATAGGATCTCAAGTTTTCTACCACTCAGTTTATGGAAGGTACAATACTGCACCCCAGACATACACATATGCTGTAGGTATCATGCCGCCATCTTGTGTCAGAACCACAATTCCCAGGCAACTTCCGCGTGACCTATGTCACGCGTGGGCGGGATCATCTACGTCAGTCCGCCATGCGCGCATAAGTCCAAGCGGAAGCTCCGCCATTTTGTCTCTCGCGTCCGGATTTCAAGGAGTCTAGACGCACAAAAGAGATGCTCTCCACCAAAAAGACGTCTTTTTCTTTCTTTCTTGCAAGATCCATCACTCAGTGCGATTTTCTTTCTTACCCTTGGCCAAGGTAAACTCCAGAGTCGCGTGATCTTTAAACTCAACCTGAGTTACAACCGGTTTACTCGTATTAGAAGTGACGTCACGACTGCAGCCCAGGCAGTTAAAAGTTAAGAAGTGATTGAATCCTTTTTAACTCAAAAGCGCTGTGCATCTTATTCTGATCAGAGACTTTTCCTCACGAACGCTGAAGTTCGGACCAAGAATCCTCTGCTTTCCATGGGAACCACCCAAGTGTTCCGCTGGACCCAGAAAGTTCTCTACGCCTCCATCACGAGCGGCTCACGTGCTCCCACGGCGAGGCCTGAGACTACGCCGGCGAATAGTTCTTCATATCTTGCTAAAGGCAGGATTAAGTAAGATTTTGGCATTTGGGCATAATTAAGATAGTCTTAGGAATTTGCTTTTATTTGAAATAGTGTGAATTTAAACCCAGGTTTATCTGTTACACTGTTAGACACGCAGCGTGTCGAATTGAATTGTTCTGTTTGTTTAATCTAAATTTGTTTTAATAGGCTGTGCATGCTTTTCTCTCTAACACTTTAATTTCCTTATCATACATCTTGACCTTATGAAGGTTTCAGTGAGTTTGGTAATGAGTGTGGAATCTTTTTGTTACTGAGAAAACACGTGCTCAACAGGCCTGACCAGGCCTGATAACTTTAGCTACAGCTTCCCTTTGTCTGCTTAGCAACACAAAGCTAATCTAGGCCTACCTCGTGCTCCGTAGGCCTCACCAGGCCTAACAAACACTTTAGCTAGGCCAGAGGGCCTTTCACAAACACACACTAGCAACACAAGGCTAATCTAGGCCTCCACCACGTGTAGTTAGCTACACGAGGCTAAACACATGGTCAAGTCTTCCCCCCCCCCACCACACATTAGCAACAGAGCTAACCCTTTGTTCTATTTAGATAACATTCCTTTGTTTTAGCTAGCAACAAGCTAGGCCATACACACACCATATTTGTATATATTGATTTATTATTTTTATCTTTGTATAATAAATTCATTTATTAAACAAACTGTTTGTGTGAACAATATCTGAAGTCCCCAATCTCTCGAAGAATTCAAAAAGGTGCATATAAGTTATGTAATATGGTAAGTGATCGTAATAATTTGGAAATATACCATAATTTAGCTGTTTGGTAACTTATTAAGCACCAGGATTAATGGTATGATTCACTAAATGATTCACTTCAAATGAGTGATTCTATGGTATGATTCAATTCAAATGAGTCAAAGTAAACAATTCAATGGGATTGATCACTTAATTTCAATAATTAACTGATTGCACCCACATATGCCATTCATTAATAATACCCTCCCATTCACATAATGGATACATAAGCCCAATATCCCAGAGATACTATGGAAACCTATCAGTAAAAATAAAGAATCAGACAAGCAGGAATCAAGGGCATTTTTTAATTACATTTCAGTTTCTTCTTAGACAGGACACATTGCTCATGCAATTAATCTTCAAAGTCAAATGCAGTTAGCCAAGTCTGTTCAGTACATGTTCTTATACACTGACAGAATCAAGCTACTAAAGAGACATGAAGCAGTAAGAACCCAGAATGTTGCAATAAAGGCAACTGGAGAAACAAGCCAGCCTTTTTACACCACGTTGAATAATCAGTCAGGGCCAAGGACATGGGCACTGAAAACGCACCTTGTAATCCAGGCAATTTCCCTCTAGCTGCTGACAATTCACACAGATGAAGCCATGCACCTTGTCGTAGCTGAGGATATATTCATAGAGAGAGAACCACCATGTCTCAATTTTATTGAATACTTCAGAATCAGGGCTATAAAAACAGAACAGTTTGTTACACCAGGCCCTGTAGTAAGTGAGAATCAGTTGAACAGTTTACACCACAACCTTCAAAACCCAGACTAGTCACAAGCCATTACAGTAAAATACTGAGTGATGGTGGAAAGTGACACCACATCAACCCACTACCCCTCACGTTGCTTTTCCTAGAACACCATGTCCACCTGTTTTATATGACAGCAATTTACCACCAGTTATTTTTACTTAGAAACAGAGTAGCAATCTCATGTCCTGATGTTGCAGACCTTGTAGCTTTACTGCTGCAGGTTAAAAAGCACCATTATTGGAAAAATAAAAAGCTCCAGCCATGAATTTTATTCAGTTTTCTGTACAGCTTTGAATCCCTTTAGGTGGAACAGCCACCATACAAGTCCCAATGAGTTAACTGGGAGAAATATTAGTCTAGGCTAAAAACACCTAGCATCAAGTTGTTAGTTTAGACTTAAAGTTTTGGTAAACCAGGACATATGGATGCTGTTGCCAGTCCCCCCCTACCCTGGTTTGTGGACAGCGTAGCAGCTGACTGCTTTATATCCTAGAGCACCCTCATGGCCATGTTATTGTCTGGCTCACCCCTTTTACAAGTTATACAGTCATAGTTAGTCTTGCCAGAATACCTGCTTGCACCTAGTGCCAAGTGTATACTCAACCATTAGGTGACATTGGGTATGCCCAACAACCTGTGTTTTCTCCCTCTTCCTGTCCCCTGAGGGACAGGTCAACCCTGAGACACCAATCATGCTAACCTCTTCTGCTCCTCGGGCTTGCCTGATCAATCCTGATGCTCTATGTCTGGCTTGAGTCTCATCACATTACGCCTGTGGAGGACGGAGCCATACGGACAGTTGAAAGTCACACTTGGAAGATGCTCTGGACACATAGTAAAACCTTCATATCCAAGGACCACAGTTGACTTGCTAACTTTAGGACTGCAGTTGTCATGAACAGTTTTGCATTCAGGTTTCCATCAATGAACAGTTTAAACAAGAGACTTCATTTAGACTACAATGAAGTTCCTGGTTACGCAGTTATACTTTGACTATGTAGGACACAACTATAGAAGTGAGCCATTTATAGTCATGCCATCACCCAAATGAGGACAGACTCCCTTTGGAGTCTGGTTCTTCAAGGTTTCTTCCTCATGTCATCCAAGGGAGTTTTTCCCCCTTGCCACAGTCACCACAAGCTTGCTCATTAGGGAGAAGATTAGCTCAAGTTTAATCTCGTTTTCTGTAAAAGCTGCCTTGTGACCATCTCATTAGAAACACTATACAAACCTGAAATTTGTAGTAGAACCACAGTCAGAGTTGCTGTTCTACAAATTGGACATGGTCTTGCTAATCTGGACCCTGAACATTGTTTAACCCCAAATTTAAGACATGGAAGACTGTAAAGGGAAACTCACAATTTAAACACTTGTCCAGTAGTTGAAGCTGGAACACCAGAAAGAGTTTGAGCCTCAATGGATAAAGGCTTTTTGCAGATTTTCTTTGGACATGCTACTCTCAGCTCATAGAGTGTTTCATAATCTCCAGCTCCACTAGGATTGTCACGGTCAAACCACTCAGTGTAACAAACTGAGAAACAAAGAAGTCAACTTAAAAATAATAAAATACTGCATGTCTACAGTATTAGCTGGTTATGACAGTTTGCTTTTCACTGCATAAAGTTAGTGCAGACTAATGTTCTACACAAGAGATCAGATGGAGAAGTTTTAGAAGTCACCTTGGGGACAACGAGGGCATACCAGTGTCTGATTTTGGGAAAGGACTCCTGCAACACAGACAAAGCTTAACAAAGTCACTCACCTCCACAAAGACCACTTAGCATCAGTAAATATAGATTTGACTAACCCATTGCAAACAAGATCACACCAAAGACCTAGAATAAAAGCCAGAGATCATATTTAGAAGCTTTAGAAAAAGCAAAGTGACAAATCCCAACCCAAACAAAAAGTTTGTCCAGCATAAAGTGCAATTAAAACACCAGAATAAAAGCCAGAAGCTGGAGAACAAGCATCAATGAAGCACAAAGAAAAATAAACTCACCGACACCTTCATGCTGCCTGCACTCTTCACTCCAAAACTAACAGAACAAAGAATACACACTTAAAGAAGAGAATTTTTATTAACAACGTTATTGTTAAAGGTTATCTATACTCACCAGACTCACACAGTTTGCTAATCTAAACGTTCTGAAAGCCCACAAGACTACTTTCCAGGGGAGAAAAGAGTCTTTTAAAATAGAGCATTTTGATTGAGTCACAATTTCCGCACATGTGACTAATCTCCACTGTAATAATGAGCAGCTACAGCTGATTGGTTTGGTAATTAATCATGAAAGGAGAGCTGTGGCTTTAAACTTGTCTCCAGAAACACCTAGTGGATATAAACGAGTACTGCAGGTGGTTCAAGTACCAATAATACGTTTGTTGACTGGTTTGTCCACTAGATGTCGCTCTTTAAACAAATTTACAGTCGCATGCCCACTTTTTCATATCTGCAGTGCAGATAACAGACAGATAAATAGGGGAGGTTCTCTAACGGCTCCAGCACAATCAGGTGTACCAATTACTGTTAGTATCGAGTATCTGTATCCTACATCATATGAGTTTGCTTGTCTATCATGAAGAGTAATGGAAATTATGTAACTATGTCTCATCTCATCTCATCTCATCTCATCTCATCTCATCTCATCTCATTATCTGTAGCCGCTTTATCCTTCTACAGGGTCGCAGGCAAGCTGGAGCCTATCCCAGCTGACTACGGGCGAAAGGCGGGGTACACCCTGGACAAGTCGCCAGGTCATCACAGGGCTGACACATAGACACAGACAACCATTCACACTCACATTCACACCTACGGTCAATTTAGAGTCACCAGTTAACCTAACCTGCATGTCTTTGGACTGTGGGGGAAACCGGAGCACCCGGAGGAAACCCACGCGGACACGGGGAGAACATGCAAACTCCGCACAGAAAGGCCCTCGCCGGCCATGGGGCTCGAACCCAGGACCTTCTTGCTGTGAGGCGACAGCGCTAACCACTACACCACCGTGCCGCCCTATGTAACTATGTTGGATCTAAAATCCCTGAAAAAATTGTGGAACTCGATCAATCGAGTCCAAAGTTATGACTAATTATGTGATCCAAATTTATCATAAATTTGATATAATGATGTTGCACTTGCTATTTATTGATATTTTAAATGTAAAAAATGTTTAAATTAATTGCAAATATTAGTAAAATTCATGTTGTTTTTTCTTTTATCAATTATTTATTTTTTCATGTTCATTGAGTAAATGTGTCACACAGTATTATATAAAAAAAATGTAAAAATGAAATCGTGTCGAGCGTCATTTTGCATGATTATATATTTTCTGACAAAAACTACTCTTTCTAAAAGACTAAAGTGTAAGATATATAATCAAAATGTAATTTATAAGCAAGCATATGATGTCTCTGTTGTGTGTGTGAACCAGTAGTTATCCGATTGTTTACAAATACTAGGTCTTGTCACCTGATCTTGAACCCATGTAATTTTGCCGAAAAAATCTGTAGTGTCCGTAGGCCTGGTACTAAATCATAGAATGGATGCCATGTTTGATAATTATTGGTATGTTGCTATTTGTTGTTGGATACTTTTATCAAACATAAGCACTCAACATAAATTGGATTAATACATACAGTGATAAAACTTGAATACTTGTTTGTAGTGTCCGTAGACCCCTTGTAGTGTCCGTAGGCCCCAAGCATTCTTGTTCCTATTATTCAGTGATTTACACATATTTCTTACATAAAATTTACCAATTTTGTTACAAATAAGTAAAACAATTTTATATATGAGCACATGATTATACAATGAAAGGACAGTAATGGTATGAGTGTCAATTTAATGAAAATTATTTAACATGAGAGCAAACAAAGAACACCTTTAACATTTTGAGTCATATGATTAGCACTGTAGTGCTGCCTGTTTTTAGTCTACAATGCTAGTTGTCAAATCTCATCAATTTATCTCATCTCATCTCATTATCTCTAGCCGCTTTATCCTGTTCTACAGGGTCGCAGGCAAGCTGGAGCCTATCCCAGCTGACTACGGGCGAAAGGCGGGGTACACCCTGGACAAGTCGCCAGGTCATCACAGGGCTGACACATAGACACAGACAACCATTCACACTCACATTCACACCTACGGTCAATTTAGAGTCACCAGTTAACCTAACCTGCATGTCCTTGGACTGTGGGGGAAACCGGAGCACCCGGAGGAAACCCACGCGGACACGGGGAGAACATGCAAACTCCACACAGAAAGGCCCTCGCCGGCCACGGGGCTCGAACCCGGCCCTTCTTGCTGTGAGGCGACAGCGCTAACCACTACACCACCATGCCGCCCCACATCAGTTTATATAAATAATTTTTTTTTTGTTATAAAATTAGTCAAAATCACATAATTCTTGTTTGTAGTGTCCGTAGGCCCAAAGCATTCTTGTTCCTATTTTGCAGTGATTTACCCATATTTCTCCCATTAAATTTACAAATTTTGTTAAAAATAAGTAAACAAATTTTATATATGTGCAAATACAACAAAGGAACAGTAAGAGTGCCAAATTAATGAAAATTATTTAACATGAGAGCAAACAAAGAATAAATTTTAACATTTTGAGTCATATGATTAGCACTATAGTGCTGCCTGTTTTTAGTCTACAATGCTAGTTTTCATATCTCACATCAATTTATATAAATAAATTTTTTTTTGTTATAAAATTAGTCAAAATCACATAACTCTTGAAGGACAAATATGATGTAAATGTCTCTGCTGTGCATCAGTGGACTGATGGCTGTCCAGGACAGTACAAGGGGAAGAATGCTTTTCATGACATTTCCAAGAAGGCTATACCAGTACAGAGGAACTTTTTCACTACGTCTCATGGGAAAAATGTGTGCGATGGTCTGGGGGCAGTTGTTAAGAATATGGCTGTAAAGGACCCTACGTGTGGGTGGAGCACAGAGGACGGCAGGACAGAGATCAGGTTTTACAAATTGCTTTATTGCCACACTTTTCAGTCTAACAATAATTCTCCCAGACATGCACACAACCGGCGTCTGGTTCAGCGTTGAGCTTCCCTCTGCTCTCACTCTCCCTCCTGATATAGGGCGCAGTCACTGGGAAGACACACAAACAGGTTAATTGCTCTCAGGTGATGTGATTCTGCCACTTACCTTCCCTGACTCCGCCCTCCTGTCACAGACCGGCGCTTGACCACGCCCCCGCTGCCACATACCCCCACCGCCCGACTCAGGCCGGGCGGCCGTCCGGCCTGCAGCCGACTCCCCCCCCCCCCCCCCCCCTTGACGGGAGAGGAAGTCCGCCACGACCATCTGCGCCCCCGGCCTGTGGACCACCTTGAAATTAAAGGGTTGGAGCGCCAGATACCAACGGGTGATCCGCGCGTTGGCATCTTTCATGCGGTGGAGCCACTGGAGGGGCGCATGGTCCGAACAGAGGGTGAAAGGGCGCCCCAGCAGGTAGTACCGGAGGGCGAGAACCGCCCACTTGATGGCCAGACACTCTTTCTCTATGGTGCTGTAGCGCCCCTCACGCACCGACAGCTTCCTGCTGATATACAGGACAGGGCGGTCCTCCCCCTCCACCTCCTGGGACAAAACCGCCCCCAGCCCTCTGTCCGACGCATCGGTCTGCAACATAAAAGGGAGAGAAAAGTCAGGGGAGTGTAGAAGTGGCCCCCCACACAGTGCAGCCTTTACCTCTGAGAAAGCCCGCTGGCACTGCTCCGTCCACTGGACCGGATCTGGTGCCCCCTTTTTAGTGAGATCAGTCAGCGGGCTGGTGATGTCCGAATAATTAGGTATAAACCTGCGATAATAGCCAGCCAGCCCCAGGAACTGTCTCACCCCCTTTTTGGTCTTGGGCCTCGGGCAGGCCGCAATTGCTGCCGTCTTATTAATTTGGGGACGCACCTGCCCGTTGCCCAAGTGGAAGCCCAGATACCGTACTTCCACCCGCCCAATCGCACACTTCTTTGGGTTGGCTGTGAGCCCCGCTCGCCTCAGTGACCTAAGGACGGCCCTCAGATGTTCGAGGTGCCGCTGCCAGTCATTGCTATAGATGATTATGTCATCTAAATATGCTGCCGCATACGTGGCGTGAGGGCGGAGGACTCTGTCCATCAGCCGCTGAAACGTCGCGGGCGCCCCAAACAGCCCAAACGGAAGGGTGACGAATTGGTGTAAACCAAACGGTGTGGAAAAGGCCGTTTTTTCTCGGGATAGTGGAGTCAAGGGGATCTGCCAATATCCCTTCGTCAAATCCAGTGTCGAATAAAAGCGAGCAGTGCCGAGTCGATCGAGCAACTCATCAATACGAGGCATTGGGTACGCGTCGAATTTAGACACCGCGTTGACTTTTCTATAGTCCACACAGAACCGGACCGACCCGTCGGCCTTGGGTACCAAGACCACCGGGCTGCTCCAGTCACTGTAGGACTCCTCGACGATGCCCATTTCGAGCATGGTCTGAAGTTCTTCCCGAACCACCTTTTTTTTGTGTTCGGGTAGCCTGTAAGGGCGGCTACGCACTACCACCCCCGGGGGCGTCTCTATGTGGTGCTCTATGAGGTTAGTGCGACCGGGCAGGGGCGAGAACACATCCGAAAACTCGGTCTGCAACTGGGCGACCTCCGTGAGTTGGGTCGGGGAGAGGTGGTCTCCACAGGGGACCGGAGAGGTACGTGATGCCAATGTCCCTTTTTGAACCTCCGGCCCCAGCTCCGCCTTCTCCGGAACTACCAACACCAACGCCACGGGGACCTCCTCGTTCCAGAGTTTAAGCAGGTTGAGGTGGTAAATCTGTAGCGCCCCACCCCTGTCCGTTTGCCTCACCTCATAGTCGACGTCCCCGACTCGCCGTGTGACCTCAAAGGGTCCTTGCCACTTGGCGATCAATTTGGAGCTCGACGTGGGCAACAGTACGAGTACCTTATCTCCCGGAGTGAACTCTCTAAGGCGCGTACCCTTGTTGTACAGGCGGGCTTGCCGTTCTTGGGCCTGCCGCAAATTCTCCTGAGTTAGGTGGGTGAGCGTGTGGAGTTTTGCGCGCAGGTCCATAACGTACTGAATTTCGTTCTTACTTTGTGAAGGTCCCTCCTCCCAATTTTCCCGCAGCACGTCCAGGATGCCGCGCGGCTTACGCCCATATAATAATTCAAACGGGGAGAACCCCGTGGAGGCTTGGGGGACCTCTCGCACTGAGAACAGCAAGGGTTCGAGCCACTTATCCCAGTTACGTGCGTCCTCACTTACGAATTTTTTAATAATATTTTTGAGGGTGCGGTTGAATCGTTCCACTAAACCGTCCGTTTGTGGGTGATACACGCTGGTGCGGATCGGCTTAATCCCCAATAACCCATACAGTTCGCGCAGTGTTCGTGACATAAACGTAGTGCCTTGGTCAGTCAGAATCTCTTTCGGGATTCCAACTCGGGAGATGACGCGGAAGAGTGCCTCTGCAATACTGCGTGCTGAGATATTGCACAGAGGCACTGCTTCCGGGTATCGCGTTGCATAGTCCACCAGAACTAATATAAAGCGGTACCCTCGTGCTGACCGATCTAATGGCCCGACGAGATCCATCCCAATTCTCTCAAACGGGGTCTCGATTAACGGTAGAGGGCGCAAAGGCGCTTTTGGAATGGCCGCTGGGTTTACTAACTGGCATTCGCGGCATGCCGTACACCACCTACGGACATCGCCGCGAATCCCCGGCCAATAGAAACGGGCCATTATTCGGGCTAGTGTTTTATCCTGCCCTAAGTGTCCGGCCATGGGATTAAAGTGAGCCGCCTGGAATACCAATTCCCGGCGGCTCTTCGGAATTAAAAGCTGCGTGACTCGCTCTTTAGTTTGAGTGTCCTGCGTCACTCGGTATAATCTATCCTTCATAACCGCGAAGTAGGGGAAGGACGGGGTGGCGTTCGGCTGGAGCGTTTGACCATCGATTACTCTCACTTGGTCAAACGCATGCCGCAGAGTCTCGTCTCGCGACTGCTCTAATGGGAAATCCGCGAGGGATTCCCCAATAGAGAGAGGAGGAGCCGGCGGCTCCTCACTCTGACGCGGAGATGACGTAGATGGCTCCGTGACAGCTGCTCCCGCCAAAGCGACACCGGGACCTCCCCCTGTCAACTGGCAGGACCCACTCTCTACTAGGCGTGTCATTAAACCCCGAAATCCCGGCCAATCAGTCCCCAAAATTAGAGAGTGGGTAAGGCGAGGATTAACCGCCGCCTTCACTATAAATTTTTCCCCTCTGAAAATAATGTGGACCGACACCAAAGGGTAGCTGTGAACATCCCCGTGCACACAACACCTTCACCCCTTGTGCTCCCCCCAATGCCTCGTTTTGAACCAGGCTTTGGCGAATTGAGGTCTGATTACAACCAGAATCCACCAACGCCTGATATGTAGCCCCTTGGATACTCACCGGTATGCGATACGCTCCGGCCCGATCGAGGGCGGCCTCTGGCGCGTCGGGGATCTGAACCACCGCGCCCACTTCCATTGCCGTGCACTGCTGTTGAAGGTGGCCCGGCTCCCCGCAGCGCCAGCAAACCGGCCCGGGCTTTCCCTCTGCACCGGTGATCTGGGGCTCACTCACCTGAGGTGGGGGAGAGACAGACACAGAAGGGAGAAACGGGAGGGCACCGCGGGTGCGGCGGGCCGGCTGGGGGGGGTGCCGGCCCCCGCCTCCGCGGAGGGGGAATGGGGCGAGGACAGGACACAGGAGGAGGGGGAATGGGGCGAGGACAGGACACAGGAGGAGGGGGAATGGGGCGAGGACAGGACACAGGAGGAGGGGGAATGGGGCGAGGACAGGACACAGGAGGAGGGGGAATGGGGCGAGGACAGGACACAGGAGGAGGGGGAATGGGGCGAGGACAGGACACAGGAGGAGGGGGAATGGGGCGAGGACAGGACACAGGAGGAGGGGGAATGGGGCAAGGACAGGACACAGGAGGAGGGGGAATGGGGTGAGGACAGGACACAGGAGGAGGGGGAATGGGGCGAGGACAGGACACAGGAGGAGGGGGAATGGGGCGAGGACAGGACACAGGAGGAGGGGGAATGGGGCGAGGACAGGACACAGGAGGAGGGGGAATGGGGCAAGGACAGGACACAGGAGGAGGGGGAATGGGGCGAGGACAGGACACAGGAGGAGGGGGAATGGGGCGAGGACAGGACACAGGAGGAGGGGGAATGGGGCGAGGACAGGACACAGGAGGAGGGGGAATGGGGCGAGGACAGGACACAGGAGGAGGGGGAGAGAGAGAGAGAGAGAGAAGAGGAGAGAAGAGAAGATGCCATCTGCTGTCCTGCCGCCGGGACAGCCGCCAGATGATCCTCCGCCAGCTCGACTGCCTGATCCAGCGACGCCGGGCGGTGGCACTGGACCCACTCCGCGGTTCCGGCTGGTAAGCGGGCGATGAACTGTTGCAGTACCACCTGGTCGACGATTCCCTCGGCGTCGCGATCGTTGGCCCTCAGCCACCGCCAGCAGGCGTCCCGGAGCTGCTGGCTTGGTGCTCCACTGTCCCGGGTTTCGGCACCACTGTAAAGGACCCTACGTGTGGGTGGAGCACAGAGGACGGCAGGACAGAGATCAGGTTTTACAAATTGCTTTATTGCCACACTTTTCAGTCTAACAATAATTCTCCCAGACACGCACACAACCGGCGTCTGGTTCAGCGTTGAGCTTCCCTCTGCTCTCACTCTCCCTCCTGATATAGGGCGCAGTCACGGGGAAGACACACAAACAGGTTAATTGCTCTCAGGTGACGTGATTCTGCCACTTACCTTCCCTGACTCCGCCCTCCTGTCACAGACCGGCGCTTGACCACGCCCCCGCTGCCACAATGGCACTCCGTCATATCAAGGGATATAGCATCGTTTCAAATGCAGTTGATATGTTTGATTTCTGCTGCATGAAGGTAGCCCATGGCCCAAGAATCACACATAAAGCTGGTGATGATAGCATCTCCATAAGAGACTTTATTTATGTGGCTGCCAAAGATGTAACCTGTGAATGCTGTGAAGTGCAAACACTTGTTGGCACAAGGAAGCTACGTGCTGTAAAGTCTGTTGGGACAGCTCTCAAGTTGCAATCAAGAAATCTTTCCTGCTACTGTATGTCTTGTGCGAAGGGAAACGACAACTGTACAAACAAGGAGTATGTGAATAAATGGGCAGAGGAAAAACTGAAACTTGTGAAGGTCCCAAACAACTGTGTCCTTTACCTTATAATTTGCCACTTTCTGCCTCCTTCCAGTAAGTTTCATAAGCATATTTATTGTTTCTTTGTCATCTAAATGTTCACAGTATATACTTTCCTGTATGTATTTAGTACATTTCCATTATTAGAACTTACTCTCTGTTCAATACTTGTTGTACCTTAACAGATCCTCTAGCTAGCACAAAAGGTCAAAAGCAACAGGCTACATGCACCTTGGATCATTTCATTTCCATGTTTCCATGAGTGCAGAAAATTCTGATGATATATGCATGATACAGATTGAAGATCAAGAGTAGGTTTCTGGTTTTAATAAAAATAAAAGCAAAAACCTTTCCAAGCACATATTTATTAGTATTTCAGTTATTTATTATTGTTAAAATAAGTTAACTATATAGTTCTTTAAATTATTTAGAACTGACATTTAATTGTAAATTCTTTTCAGCAGTCCTCTCTACCAAGAAGGACAATTTGTTATGGTTTCCCTGCCAGTGGGAAAGACTACAAAAGACTTCATTGGAGAGGTAAGTTTATTAAATTTATATATGTGAAATTGACTCTAAATTGACCGTAGGTGTGAATGGTTGTCTGTGTCTATGTGTCAGCCCTGTGATGACCTGGCGACTTGTCCAGGGTGTACCCTGCCTTTCGCCCATAGTCAGCTGGGATAGGCTCCAGCTCGCCTGCAACCCTGTAGAACAGGATAAAGTGGCTAGAGATAATGAGATGAGATGAGCTACACCTAACTTACATGAGCGAGTATAAAAGAACTGGCATGTACATCTGGCCATCAAAAGTAGATTCAAGTTGGGAATTGCCATCCTCAGTGAAGAAGTTGATGCCGACCCCCACTCTCCTCGCTGGATCCAGTACTAACCGGATCCAGCTATATAAATTTTGAAATTACATACATTTGTATTTACCAGTTATTTAACAGTTTAATTGCATGTTGTTTTAACTTTGACCTAGCCAGAAAATTCTAGGCTCTGCTCCGCCCCAGGCAGTGGTTGGCTATGCCTGAGATGCCCTGTTTGGCTCCACTGAAGACCTGTGGCCTGGCTTGTGGCCTGGGCTAACTTTGACCATAGTTGATATGTATCTGAATCTTTGTAACATTGGTGAATAAAAAAATACATCTGTGTGCATTAGTTGTGAGTATTTGATTTAGACCGGTTGTCTGTAATGTCCGTAGGTGCCTTAATAGAAATCACTATTTTACTCAAATAAATGACATAATAGTGAATTTAATACTACTTTTGTACTTGAAAAATATAAACAGTTAAGGGTTTATATGAAACAAGATCAAAAGGGAGAATACCATTCAGATTCCAGAATCTGTTAGTAGATAAAGCAATTTGAGTTTAGAAATTTCATTACGTTAGACCTAAGAAATACATAATGACATTTTGATATGGATTTATAAGCATTTATTTAACATGTTCTGTTTTAAAGTTTATGAATAAAGGTTATTTTACACTCAATATTGTATATAATCATTGCCATTTATTGATAAATAAAACTTCATTATGAGTATGTAGTGTCCGTAGGCCCTCAATACATGGCTCCATATATCTGTTTTTTTTTTTTTTAATGTAGGTCGGAATAAGAAAAAATTACTTTCAGTACCACATTCCGAATATATTTGGCAGCAAAAATAATCACTTTACTTCTTGAAACTGCTTAATCAAATTTTGACCATTTTTGCAACACAATGCGTACACCTGATTGTGCTGTAGATAAATTTTGTCTGCAAGTTTCATGAAGATATCTTCAGTAGTTTTAAAGATATGGCCCGGAAACGAAAACATGACCTGATGGACAGCCAGACGGACAGAACCCGTTTCTATATCCCCCGCCAAACTTAATTTGGGTGGGGGATAATAAACGTGTAGAAAATTGAGTTTTGTTTCCGGGTATAACTTTTTATATTACACAGACCCGGCAATCCAGGACACCTAAGCAGCCAGCCTGATGTACTTCCTTCCTTCCTTCCTTCCTTCCATCCATCCATCCATCCATCACCGTTCATCCTGTGCAGGGTCGAGGGCAAGCTGGAGCCTATCCCAGCTGACTATGGGTGAGAGGCGGGGTACACCCTGGACAAGTTGTCAGGTCATTGCAGGGCTGACACAGAGACAAACAAACATTCTCACACACATTCACACCTACGGTCAATTTAGAGCCACCACTTAGCCTAACCTGCATATCTTTGAACTGTGGGGGAAACCAGAGCACCCGGAGGAACCCGGGGAGAACATGCAAACTCCACACAGAAAGGCCCCCACTGGCCAGTGAACCGAGAACTTTCTTGCTGTAAGGTGACAGTGACTGTGGGTGGTAAAAGAGAGCAACTGGAATTGCTTGAAGATTCTTGAAGACGTTTCATCTCTCATCCGAAAGGCTTCTTCAGTTCTGTCTGACTAGTAGGGAGTGTCAGGTATTTATCCTCTCATGGATGAAAAGCTCATCTAAGGTGTCGTTGAGTCATCCTGCACTGTAAGAAGTGATTTTGGAGAGTGGTAAATATAATCTATGCAAACCAGATAAAATTTACTCGATTATTGCAGTCAGCCAAGGAATTATAAAGTAATGGGTAAATTATACATATGCTACCTATTCGTTAACAGTAACAACTGTTACATGGAAAAATATGGTAAAATATACCCCAAAGCTGTGAGTCCTGTGCTCCAAATTGCGCGTGTCAGACCGCGTGTTTGAGTGAGCTGGACAGGGAACTCTCGGACTGCCATCTTCCTCTCTCCGGCTGTTAGTTTAGTGAGTTATAAAACAGGTTCATTACTTGAAATGTTGTGTGAAGCTGTTGTACTGCACTTTATTTTGTGTTTTTTGATCATTTGGTGCATCATTGCTGCATATAAACAAGGCGGTTCAGTTATTTGTTGTATAAATGCACCTGGACTGCAGATTTGGTCAGTCCAGAAACAACATTTGAAGCTGTTAGTTAGTGAGTTATAAAACAGGTTCATTACTTGAAATGTTGTGTGAAGCCATTGTACTGCACTTTATTCTGTTTTTTTTTTTTTTGATGATGATTTTATGGATTAAAAACATTGAGATGATGAACCATCTGAAAGTCTTTTTTTGGGGGGTACAGCTTACCTTCTCCGAATAAGTAATGGTTACTAAGTGATATTAATTACCTTTGATTAGTAATTATCAGGTATTACCTACTAGCAAACAAGAGATAATTTTACCCAATTTCAATGAGAAAGTAGCTGTTGAATAGATACATAAATGTGAGGTAAATTTTACCCAATTTATTTAAGTATTTCATAGCTTTTTATTTCAGTTATTTTATACTCAATATATGGACTTAAATCTACCCCAAACAAGTCAATGCAAATTGTTACCTCAGATTTATTGGGTAAATTCTATAGGTTACTTTTTTCAGTGTGTTGGTGTGGGTCACTGGGGGCTGGATGTGAACGGTCTCAAGAGTCGTTAGGGTGATCAATGGATTGCCCGTTAAGGTGATCAGTGGAATGCTGATTCTCTCTGTCCTCTTGTGAGTCACTGAAAACAGCTGGGTTTTGGTGTGCATTCAGTTGTCTGGGAAGTGTGCCAAGGACTGCATTGTAGGTGGCTGATAAATGATGTCTTAGACCCCCACCTCTGTTCAGTGATGGCCGTTCCAGATTGACAAAAATGGCTTCTTTAACTCCTCGCTCATACCAACGATCCTCTCTGGCTATAATGCGTACGTTGCAATCCTGAAATGAGTGTCCTTTGTTGTTAAGATGAAGGTAGACAGCAGAGTCCTGGCCTGAGGAACTGGCTCTCCTGTGTTGAGCCATACGCCTGTGAAGTGGTTGTTTTGTTTCCCCAATATATGAGTCCGTGCATTCCTCACTGCACTGAATTTCATACACTACGTTGTCCTATTTGTGTCTGGCTATTCTGTCCTTAGGGTGGACCAGTTTCTGCTTCAGGGTGTTACTGGGTCTGAAATGTACTGGAATGTTGTGTTTGTAGAAGATCCTCCTGAGTTTCTCAGATAGACCAGAAATGTAGGGAATGACAGTGTTCTTGCATTTGTTCCTGTTATCCTCCTTGTCCATTATGTTCCTTTTTCTGGTCTTGAAGAAAGACCAGTTGGGATACCTGCAGTTCTGAAGTGCTTTCTTGATGTGATTCTGCTCCTTCTCTTTTCTCTCTACCGTTGTAGGGATGTTCTGAGCCCTGTGTTGCAAGGTCCTAATGACCCCCAATTTGTGTTTCAGTGGGTGGTGAGAGTCTGTGTGTGTGGGTTTCCGGTAGACCTCGATGCTAAGGCTTCTGTCTTGTCTAATGTGTAAATCACAATCCAAGAAGGCTAGATTATTCCCACTGACATCCTCCTGACTGACAGTGCTAACCACTACACCACTGTGCTGCCCAGCCTGATGTTCTTGCAAGAAACAATGTTTAATGACTGCTAAACCCAATGGACATTTAATAGTTGTGCATTTAATACAGAAAATGGAACTTTAAGACGACAGGTTACGAATAGTTTCTGATTTTGGTCCGGTGTGACGCTGTGAAAAGCTTACGTGAAAAGATATTACTTTTACAGACAGATATTACAAGCAGCAAAATGACTGCATTTCATCGGTACTAGTCACACTGTGGACAAATTTTGTTTTGGCAGACACAAGGTAGTTTATGAAGACCACTTCATGGCAGACTGTTTCACTTGGGAAAATATTACAGAAAGGGGAAGAAAAAGGCAGTAAAGTGAGTGATAATTCAGACTGTTCCATAACCATAATGCAAGCTTTCAAATGCACTTGGCCAAGCTTACAGATGCATCAAAAAAAAAATCATGAAAAAATAGATTTTTTTGGTAATCAAAAAAAAGAAAACTTTTATATTCCATATTCATTACATAAAGTGAAATATTTCAAGGCTTTTTTTTAACTTATGATTATGGCTTACAACTCGTGAAAATCAAATCCAGTATCTCAAATTATTAGAATAGTTAAGATAATCAAAAAGTATCTACAATAAAAACAAACATTCTAAACATGCATGTTCATTTATGCACTCATTACTTGGTTGTGGCTCCTTTACCACGGACTACTACATCAATGTGTCGTGGCATGGAGGCGATCAGCCTGTGGCACTGCTGAGGTGTTATTGTAGCCCAGGTTGCTTTGATAGCAGCCTTCAGCTTGTCTGTATTTTTGGGTCAGGTGTTTCTCTTCTCCCTTTTGACAATAGCCCATAGATTTTCTGTGGGGTTCAGGTTAGGCAAGTTGGCTGGCCAATAAAGCACAGTAATATAGTCAGCAAACCATTTGGTAGTAGTTTTAGCACTGTGGGCAGGTGCTAAGTCCTGCTGGAAATCGACATCTCCATAAAACTAGTCAGCACATGGAAGCATGAAGTGCTCTTAAATCCCCTGGTAGACAGCTGCATTGACTTTGGACTTGATAAAACACATTGGACCAACACCAGCAGATAACACCCAAAATCATAGACTGCAGAAACTTCAAACACCTTGGATCCTGTGCCTCTCTGCTCTTCCTCCAGACCCTAGGACCTTGATTTCCAAATGAAATCAAAGATTCACTTTCATCTGAAAAGGACTTTGGAACACAGAGCAACAGGCCAGTTTATTCTCTCCTTAGCCCCAATGTTGCCTCTGGTTCAGGAGTGGCATGATATCAGGAAAGCGACAGTTAGCCCTTTTCCTGAAGACATCTGTGCATGGTGGCTCTTGATGCACCAACACCAACCTCAGTCCACTTTGTGAAGCTCTCCCAAGTTCTTGAATCAACTTCCGACAATCCTCAAGGCTGTGGTCATCCCTGTTGCTTGTGCACCTTTTCCAGCCACCCTATTCAATGACCTGTAGCTTACCCTCCTTGCAAAGGGTGTTAGTGATTGTCTTTTGGACAATGGCCAAATCAATAGTCTTCCCTATGATTGTGGTCGCATGTACTGAACTAGATTAAGAAATACTGGTACTGTTTTACACAAACTTTTTTAAACATTTGTGCTGTAGGCAATAGCTTCCAGAATTAAAATAGAAAGTGCTTGAGTGTATGTAATGAACAGAATATTCTCAAATAACTGATTGAAAATATTGAACTACGGCCACAATATTCTAATGGAGATGCATTAGTACTTTTGCTGTGAACACATTCCACAGTTTGACCTGTGTACGCTTGTAAAACAGAGCCTGGCCCAAAGAAAACTGGCCACTGAAAAAGAAACATTACACAGTCTCAAGTTCTAAACTAACCTTAGGGTAGGGAAAAAAAAAAAAAATCCTCCTCTGCCACATTCTGGAAGAATTTGAAAGTCATGCATGTCATCCTCTGTCCAAGTGGACTAGGGTCCCCAAGACATTACTGCAAGTTTTGCAGATAAACGTTCAAGCTAAACCTTATCTGGCATGGCCACTCAGCACTTGCTCAAGCAGGAGACAATTTAAAATACTACCAAGCATCACACTCAGACCCCAACATCATGGAGATATGAACAGTTAGAGCACCACAAGTGCTTTAACCCTTTGTGAAGATGCATTGCCAATAAAGGATGGGAAAATTCAGACTGCTCCCCCCCCCAAAAAAAGCTGGTTTTATTAAACCCCCCCACCTCTAGAACAACCCTGATGAAACTAGAGGATTCCTGATTAGTCACTGTAGAGATGGGTCTTGTTCTTGTGTTCAACAAAAGAACTAGGATTTAAATAGGTCTGTGTAACAAAAAAAAAAAAAAAAAAAGTTACTTGCATGTTATGGTGTACAACTGCTCCCATTTCTAGCCAGCCAGCTGTGAGAACCCTTGAGGGAACTACCTAGCGACAAGTCTTTACAACCCACAGTAATTCACACCATGCATCAGATGGCCATGCCATTTCAGAGTGTCTATGCACTTTTTGCATGTTAAGCTCAGGTTTGTTTTCCAGCAAGGATCAAACAAGTGAGCACTTCCCAGAACATAAAGAGCACAAAACCTATTTTTGTGGGAGAGGTATTGACAGTGCTAGTTCAGATAGGATATTAGTTTTCAGAAGGTACAATACTGCATCCCAGACATGCACATATGCCATTTATTAATAATGGCATCCCATTCACACAGTGGATACATGAGCCCAATATCCCAGAGATACTATGGAAAGCTATCCATCTGAGTAAAGAATCAGACAAGCAGGAATCAAGGGCATTTTTTTTTATTACATTTGTTTCTCCTTAGACAGGACACACATTGCTCATGTAATTAACCTTCAAAGTGAAATGCAGTTGGTCAAGTTGGTTCAGTACATGTTCTCATACACATACAAAATCAAGTAACTAAAAAGACTGACATGAAGCAGTAGGAATCCAGAATGTTGCAATAAAGGCAACTGGAGAAACAGAAGTAAGCCTTAACACCACGGTGAATAATCAGTCAGGGCCAAGGACATGGGCACTGAAACCGCACCTTGTAATCCAGGCAATCTCCCTCTAGCTGCTGACAATTCACACAGATGAAACCATGCACCTTGTTGTAGCTGAGAATATATACGAGAGAAATAAGACATCATGAACAGCCATGTCTCAATTTCAGACACTTCAGAATTAGAACTATAAAAACAGAACAACTCCAGTTACACCAGGGCCTGTAGTAGTGGAGAATCATAAGCTGTTCAGCTTACACCACAACCTTCAAAAACCAGACTGTCATAAGCCATTCCAGTAAGATACTGAGTGATGGCAAGTGATGCCACATCAACCCACTACCCCTCAAGAGGCTTTTCCTAGAACACCATGTCCACCTGTTTTATATGACAGCAATTTACCACCAGTTATTTTTTACCTAGAAACTGAGTAGCAATGTTCTGATGTTGCAGAACTCCGTTTTATTGCTGCAGGTTAAAAAGCACCATTACTGGAGGCTCCAGCCATAAATTTTTACAGAACTGCATAAAATTACAGCTTTGAATCCCTTTACGTGGCACAGCCACCATACAAGTCCTAATAGGTTAGAGGGGAACCCCCCCCAAGACTGTGCAAGTATTAAAGCCTAGACTAAAGGAGTTTGCCAAGTTTTTTGTTAACAGTTATTAGATAAAAAGGAGTAGATCTGGAGATTCCTCAAGCATAGCATTTTGGTAATCCAGGATGTATGGATGCCGTTGCCCACCCCAGTTTGTGGACAGTGTAGCAGCTGACTGCTTTATATCCCAGAGGACCCTCATGTCCAGGTTACTGTCTGGCTCACCCATTTTAGTTATGGGGTCAGTCTTGCCAGAATCTTTGCTTGCACCTAGTGCAAAATGTATACTCTTCTTAGCCATTAGGCAACATTGGGCATACACAACAACCTGTGTTTTCTCCCTCTTCCCATCCCTCTCTGAGGGAGAGGTCAATCCTGAGACACCAATCATGCTAACCTCTTCTGCTCCTCAGGCTCATCTGATCCATCCTAATGCCCAATGTCTGGCTTGAGTCTCATCACATTGCTCCTGTGGAGGACGCAGCCATACAGACAGTCAAAAGCCGCACTTGAAAGATGGCTCTGGACACTTACAATACCTTCATGTCTGAGGACTACAGTTGACTTGCTAACTTTAGGACTGCAGTTGTCATGAACAGTTTTGCATTCAAGTTTCCATCAGCAAACAGTTTAAACAAGAGACTTCATGTTTAGACTACAAATGAACTTCCTGGTTACACAGTTATACTTTGACTATGTAGGACACAATTATAGAAGTGAGCCATTTATAGTCATGCCATCACCCAAATGAGGACAGATTCCCTTTGGAGTCTGGTTCCTCAAGGTTTCTTCCTCAAGTCATCCAAGGGAGTTTTTCCCCTTGCCACAGTCACCACAAGCTTGCTCATTAGGGAGATGATTAGCTCAAGTTTAATCTCGTTTTCTGTAAAGTTGCTTTGCAACTGTTTTGTTAGAAATGCTATACAAAAGCCTTGATACAAACCTGAAGTTTGTAGCAGAATCAGTCAGAGCTGCTGTTCTACAAATTGGACATGGTCTTGCTAATCTGGACCCTGAACACTGTTTAACCCCAAATTTAAGACATGGAAGACTGTAAAGGGAAACTCACATTTTAAACACTTGTCCAGTAGTTGAAGCTGGAATGCCAGAAAGAGTTTGAGCCTCAATGGATAAAGGCTTTTTGCAGATTTGCTTTGGACATGCTGCTCTCAGCTCATGGAGCGTTTCATAGTCTCCAGTTCCACTAGGATTGTCACGGTCAAACCACTCAGTGTAACAAACTGAACAACAAAGAAACCAACTTTAAAAAGATAGAATACTGCATGTCTACAGTATTAGGTGGTTATGACAGTTTGCTTTTCACTGCATAAAAAGTTAGTGTAGAACATTAGTCTGCACAAGAGATCAGATGGAGAAGTTTTAGAAGTCACCTTGGGGACAACGAGGGCATACCAGTGTCTGATTTTGGGAAAGGACTCCTGCAACACAGACAAAGCTTAACAAAAAAAGTCACTCACCTCCACAAAGACCACTTAGCATCAGTAAATATAGATTTGACTAACCCATTGCAAACAAGATCACACCAAAGACCTAGAATAAAAGCCAGAGATCATATTTAGAAGCTTTAGAAAAAGCAAAGTGACAAATCCCAACCCAAACAAAGTTTGTCCAGCATAAAGTGCAATTAAAACACCAGAATAAAAGCCAGAAGCTGGAGAACAAGCATCAATGAAGCATAAAGAAAAATAAACTCACCGACACCTTCATGCTGCCTACACTCTTCACTCCAAAACTAACAGAACAAAGAACACACACTTAAAGAAGAGAATTTTTATTAACAACGTTATTGTTAAAGGTTATCTATACTCACCAAACTCACACAGTTTGCTAATCTAAACGTTCTGAAGGCCCACAAGACTACTTTCCAGGGGGGAAAAGAGTCTTTTAAAATAGAGCATTTTGATTGAGTCACAATTTCCGCACATGTGACTAATCTCCACTGTAATAATGAGCAGCTACAGCTGATTGGTTTGGTGATTAATCATGAAAGGAGAGCTGTGGCTTTAAACTTGTCTCCAGAAACACCTAGTGGATATAAACGAGTACTGCAGGTGGGTCAAGTACCAATAATACGTTTGTTGACTGGTTTGTCCACTAGATGTCGCTCTTTAAACAAATTTACAGTCGCATGTCCACTTTTTCATATCTGCAGTGCAGCTGACAGAGACAGACAGACAGATAGGGAATATGCTCTATTCACTAACTAGAACCATAACTAGAACCAATGGAATGGCTCGACAGAGAGATATAGATTCAACATCATTATTGTGCTGTTATATTGGCTCTCGGCTTCACTTAATATGACTATTTGACGCTATATACTTGTGTCCCTGTGCCAAAAATAGCTGAAGTGAGGTCCAAGGAGCAAATCCAATAGTGTTCACTGATTACTTTGTAATGTGGTATTTAAAAAAAAAAATATATATATATATATATATATATATATATATATATATATATATATATATATATATATATATATATATATAACCAGTATGGAATAGAAGTACCCAAGTCTCAATGGGCCATACCACAGAAGGTGGCTGAGAACAACAGGGCCAAGGTTCTGTGGGACTTCAGCTTCCAGAATGACAAACAGATCCTGGCTAACCAACCAGACATAGTGGTGGTGGACAAAGAGCAGAAGAGGGTGGTGGTGATAGATGTGGCGATCCCAGCTGACGCCAACATCAGGAAGAAGGAACATGAGAAACTTGAGAAGTATCAAGGGTTGAAAGAGCAGCTGGAACAGATGTGGAAGGTCAAGGGTTGCGTGGTCCCCGTGGTAGTGGGGGCACTTGGGGCAGTAACCCCCAAACTGGGAGAGTGGCTCTAGCAAATCCCAGGAACAACATCTGAAGCCTCAGTCCAGAAGAGCGCAGTCCTAGGAACATCGAAGATACTGTGCAGAACCCTCAAACTCCCAGGCCTCTGGTAGAGGACCCGAGCTTGAGGATGACATGGATACCACCCCCCCGCCGGGGGTGAGAAGGATATATATATATATATATATATATATATATATATATATATATATATATATATATATATATAAAACTAAAATCAGTAGGCGGTATTCACCTGTCAAAATCTGTGGAACTGGTAGCGTGTGGTGCTAAACCTTATGCTTGATAAGCCCAAAATGATTTCATTTTCAGTCAGTAAGCCAGCAGTTAAATCTATACATGAGATTTCTTAGAATGGTTTGTGAAGTATTGACTCCTGCAGCCACAAACATTTCACTTGCATTCCGCCATCTAGGTCTCTTTAGTCACCTTCTCCTGGCATCATTATAAGCTACTTGAAGTGTCTGCAAGCTTGCTATCTTGTAGTTTGACCCCAAATTTGAACAGAGACATCTTCACTCCATCTGTACATGCACTAAATTTGCAGAAGAGAATGTTTGCTTGTACATACAGTACTGTGCAAAGGTCTTGGGTGCATGTAAAGAAATGTTGTAGACCAAAAATGGCTTCAAAATAATGAACTGAAATGTTTCAGCATTAAAACAATACTATAAACAGCAGTACGCCATAATAAATGAAACAAAGTCAATATTTGGTGTGAGATAACCCTTTGTTTAAAAAAAAATAGTAGTCTCAGGTACAATGAGTGCAGGTTTATAAGGAAATGAGCTGTAGGTTTTACTGAGCATCTTACAGAACCAGCCGCAGTTCTTCTGGACACTTTGACGGTCACACTCGCTTCTTCATTTTGCAGCAAAACCCAGTAGCCTTCATTATGTTTTCTTTTTTAATATGAAAAGTGCTCTCTTATGTAATATGCTGCTCAGATACAAACATTTTTCTGAAACATTTAATTTTGTGCTGGAAAACAAATGTTTGGAACTCTAATATATATATATATATATATATATATATATATATATATATATATATATATGTATGTATTAGGGCTGTAACAATATGCAAATCGAAATCGCGATACGCAGAGCCACGATCCGTGTCGCGATACAAGAAGGCAGAATCGCGGTACACCCTTTCAAACTTCTCCTCAGCCCAAAAACAGAGGCGCTTCCAAACTTCAATTTATGAATACTTTACTTTTTATTTACATTACATTTTAAACTTACTTAAATTACTTTTATTTTTTATATCTATTAGTAAGTCGTTTTTTCGCCGACCTGCGACAATCTTCTGCGAGTCACGCAACGTCCACACTCGCCACTGGCAGAGCATTCATTTCTTTTAAGCGGTCGCCATTCTGGTTGCGACGCGGGGAGCGAATCTGTAAACAAGCAGCTCATTGGCTGGCTAGGTGTGCCACAAGCCAATCACAATCACTTGACCGGAAAGGCATGTCTGCTTGGGCGGAAGCCTTCTGCGGCAGTTACATTTTGACACGCGAGCAATATTTCACTATAAAAATTCCGTAATTTCCATCTGTTTTCCGCGATCACAGAAAATCATTGGCCCTATGAGAGTGAGACAGTGAAAGAGCCACCCCCCCAAAAAAAAAAAATCTTAACGGATTTACACGATTTGGAAAAATGACTTTTTCAGAACCGAAAAAAACCAGAGCTTCCGGCTCAACAGTATTATTTTGAGAAAAAATAAAACAGTCTTTGGATATACATTTGTTAATTTTTGCATACATATTACTCATTCTCTGCAGTGGTCTGAAATTATTTGTTATTAAATAGTTAATGTAAGTAAGTAAATGTTAATAAGTCAAATTTACTACTTTAAAAATACATTTTAAAAAATCGTGGGTGTATCGAATCGTGGGTCAAAAATCGCGATACGAATCGAGAGTTGGGTGTATCGTTACAGCCCTTATATATATATATGCAGAGGGCGGCACGGTGGTGTAGTGGTTAGCGCTGTCGCCTCACAGCAAGAAGGTCCTGGGTTCGAGCCCCGTGGCCGGCGAGGGCCTTTCTGTGCAGAGTTTGCATGTTCTCCCCGTGTCCGCGTGGGTTTCCTCCGGGTGCTCCGGTTTCCCCCACAGTCCAAAGACATGCAGGTTAGGTTAACTGGTGACTCTAAATTGAGCGTAGGTGTGAATGTGAGTGTGAATGGTTGTCTGTGTCTATGTGTCAGCCCTGTGATGACCTGGCGACTTGTCCAGGGTGTACCCCGCCTTTCGCCCGTAGTCAGCTGGGATAGGCTCCAGCTTGCCTGCGACCCTGTAGAAGGATAAAGCGGCTAGAGATAATGAGATGAGATGAGATATATATGCAGGGTGCGATTTGTCAAAAAACCAGAAGGGGGGATGTTTTTTTTTTTTTAATCATGAAACGTCACAAAATTAAGGTAACAATAGGCTAACAGCTCAATAACATCCGATGATATCAAATGAATAACACTAAATGAAAACGAACACTAAACCAGAGATAGTAAATTCGTCTTCCTATCTCTCTGACTAAATACACGAACACAACAAAGTTAGCATTGCTTGTCACGTTGCTGTGATGTTTCTCTCCCTCCGGATTAAATGGACAGTGACTCGAAAATCACTAAAATACATGAATACTAAATGAACAGTTTGCTCTGATGGCGCAGTTCATGTGGCCTTTTCTGCTTTCCCGTCGATGCCCTATCCGCCGTGTTTCGCCCTTCTTTAATCCACATTTCTGCGAATTTCTCAGCAGGGAAGGAACGCACGTCTGGCCCATTGACAGCGAGGAAAAGAAGGCTGTCAGTGTGGATACATTCATTCTGTTGCGCTCATCAGTAAGGATGTGATTCATGGCGCTAAATCCACGTTCACACTCTGATTATCTACAATGTATCTATTTGCTGGGGATGTTCGTAGGGTTGCCAACTTTCTCATATCCAAATGAGGGACACTTTGTTCAGGGTGCGGACAAGTACCGGTACAGGCCCTGTACACGCACCCCAGCGCCCCAAAATATACTAAGTAACTTTAAAAACGCACAATGGAATTCAACACGATATCACTTTAGATCCATGCATATATTTGAAATTTATGATATTGTATGTAATGCACACACATCTTGAAACATCGATAAAGGACATTTATTGTCAAACTCAAGAATTAATTCACAATAAAAAAATTCAAAGTGACAGTTGGTCCATGTTCGGACCGTCATGCTGGAGATTCTGGGTCTGTGTCGTCCAGGGGTCTCAGCAGCAGTGACTGAGGGTGTCAGGAATCTGTCACGGAGGTGAGCTAGCCTGATGTGCTGATCCTGAACTGGCGTCGTGACTCGAGGCTGACCAGGGCGTGGACGATCCCTGGTGCTCCCTGTCTGTCTGTAACGCTGACTCAAACGGGAAATGGTCGAATGATGAACACCGAAGTGCCGGGCGACCTCTGTCTGTGTACTTCCGGCACGCAACATCCCGATGGCCTGTTCACGTTGATTTGGGCTTAGGCGTGGCATCTTCAATAATGACAATTTTCCCATCATTTCCCCCGGGTACTTATAGGCAAGATTGTGTGTGTACAGTGTATGCAAAATTTGTTTGAAAATTAAAGCCTGTCCATGTCATTGACTACCCGAGTCATATTGTACGTTATTGAGTACAACTCCCTTAAATTCTGATTTGAGCACAGATTTGGAACTTATTCGGGCGGAACGAAGTTATTTTTCCATTGTGATATATTTCTTTTCTTCTTGAGATAAACTCAGCACGAATTCAGCAAGTTTTATCAATGTGCATTTTTAAAGTTACAAATGCCGCTTTTCCACTACAAACGCGGCTGAGCCGTGCCGTGCCGAGTCGAGCTGAGCGGGGCTGTTGGAGTTGCATTTCGACTACAACCGCGCTGAACCGTGCTGGCTGGAAGTGGGTGGACACATTGGGTGGAGTTAGCGAAAGTGGGTGGACGTCACGTGATGTCGTTAAGCAGCGCAAACAGTGACATCAGTGACAGTGGCGGAACAAGTCAGAGCTGGGCCGGGGGCGGGGCAAATGACCGGGCATTTTATTAAAGCTTATCATAACATCATTTTAGGCTACAAAATGTCCGCAACTGCGGTGTTTACCAATTTCAACACTACCAGGTGCAACTATGTTATTTAGTACATCAAGTCCTTCAAACGAACATGTAACTCAGAAACAAAAAACATTAGGATACTGTACATGGCTCATAATAAAACATCAATAGCCTATACTGCGCACATTATTTGAAGGGCATACGAATGAGCGCTCAGAGGTTGCAACGCTGACAGGAAGAGTCAGAAATAAAAGGAGGGCGGTGCAAACCTCACTGAATGCACTGTGTTTACCAATTTCAACACTACGGGGTGCAACTGTTATTTTGTACATTAAGTCCTTTAAACGAGCATGTAACTCAGAAACAAAAAAACATTCGGCGGCATACTGTACATGGCTCATAATAAAACATCAATAGCCTACTGCGCGCATTATTTGAAGGGCATACGACGAGCCTTGCGCTCCGCGAACTCGTCCACGATGCTCTGTATGTCACTGATTCAGTGATCTTTTAAGCGGTAGTCTCACGACCCGAATAGTAAACAATAAACATGGAGGACATGGAGTCGTTAGTGTTGCTGGTCTTGGTGCTGTGGCTTGTTGTCACCGACAACGCCAACAGATACTGGCAAGAGCGTATAGATGAGGCGAGGCGCATAAGGCTTCAGAAATTCTCGTAATTCGTAATTCTTCTTCTTCCGGGTTTACGGTGTTTACAGATCCCAGCGTGCTCGCGGGGCGTGTGTGGGCATGTGAGGACACTCCTCCTCACCAATCAGTGCACAGGGGAGTGTCTGCTCACGCCCCCAACCTCAGTCGGCACGGTTTGGCTCGCTTCAGCCCCACTCCAAAACGGTGCGAGTTTTGGGGGCTAAGCAGGGCTGAAACGAGCTGAGTCATGCTGGTTTTTGGTAGTCGAAACGCGAGCCGTGTCGGGCTGAAGCGAGCTGAAGTGAGCTGAAAAAGGGTATTGGAAAAGGGCCATTAGTGTAGTTACAGTACCGAATCGCCTTTAGGTGAGTGTTTCAAATGTAGGCCACTACAAATTCATTTCTAAAATAGAGCTTTTAAAAATTAATAGACCAATTAATGGATATTTTTAAGTAACTTAATGCAAAATAACAAACAATTTTAATATCATTGTCTCATTTTTCTCTTTTAAACTTTGGCCAAATAATTCATCAGGCCATATTTATGAAGGCGGGGGGCATGGTGGTGTAGTGGTTAGTGCTTTCGCCTCACAGCAAGAAGGTCCTGGGTTCGAGCCCCGGGGCCAGCGAGGGCCTTTCTGTGCGGAGTTTGCATGTTCTCCCTGTGTCCGCGTGGGTTTCCTCCGGGTGCTCCGGTTTCCCCCACAGTCCAAAGACATGCAGGTTAGGTTAACTGGCGACTCTAAATTGACCGTAGGTGTGAATGTGAGTGTGAATGGTTGTCTGTGTCTATGTGTCAGCCCTGTGATGACCTGGCGACTTGTCCAGGGTGTACCCCGCCTTTCGCCCGTAGTCAGCTGGGATAGGCTCCAGCTTGCCTGCGACCCTGTAGAAGGATAAAGAGGCTTGAGATAATGAGATGAGATGAGATATTTATGAAGGCAATGTCATAAACTGAAAAATGATTTGCTGTAGCTGTAAAACCCTGATATTTGCTTAATTGTCCATTTGAAAACCCTAAGAACCTTCTGCAATGCTTCATAGCAGAAGAAGAAGAGAGAAAGACATCACAAAGGCAGGAGTGAGGCAGAAAAGCTCCCCTGAGGTCTATCCTGTTTCGGAAGGGTTTTTTTAAGCTATCTGCTATCCTTATCGAACAGTTAGGCTGTATCCACTGGCTGCACCATCTGCTCTAGTTTAATTTGATGCCTATTTTGTCAGTATAGCTTAAAAATTCAGGATATGGCAACAGTGAATGGTTTTAAATCGCAGATGACCGCGACTCGCGGTAATAGCGCTTCTCACGGCAATTACGCGATTTACACCACAGCATTGGAGTGAGGGGCAGGATCTGTCCCTGATGGGACAAATTAAAATTACCCCAAAAACGGGATGTCCCGCCCAATACGGGACGGTTGGCAACCCTAGACGTTCGTGAACATCAAAGCTGCCACTTCGGGTCATTTTGAAAGTGAGTGCAATGTAGACCATAGAAAACTGTGTCACAACATGCCTGTCATGTCAACTTTTTTTTTGGTTTGTTTGTTTTATTGACGGGGTTGTCCCCGAGCATTTTTTTTCAGCAGAGATAAAAACCAGAGGGGGGGGGGGGGGGACCAGCAAATCGCACCCAGTATATATGTATACACACACACTACCGTTCAAAAGTTTGGGGTCACCCAGACAATTTTGTGTTTTCCATGAAAAGTCACACTTTTATTTCCCACCATAAGTTGTAAAATGAATAGAAAATATAGTCAAGACATTTTTCTGGCCATTTTGAGCATTTAATCGACCCCACAAATGTGATGCTCCAGAAACTCAATCTGCTCAAAGGAAGGTCAGTTTTATAGCTTCTCTAAAGAGCTCAACTGTTTTCAGCTGTGCTAACATGATTGTACAAGGGTTTTCTAATCATCCATTAGCCTTCTGAGGCAATGAGCAAACACATTGTACCATTAGAACACTGGAGTGATAGTTGCTGGAAATGGGCCTCTATACACCTATGGAGATATTGCACCAAAAACCAGACATTTGCAGCTAGAATAGTCATTTACCACATTAGCAATGTATAGAGTGGATTTCTGATTAGTTTAAAGTGATCTTCATCGAAAAGAACAGTGCTTTTCTTTCAAAAATAAGGAAATTTCAAAGTGACCCCAAACTTTTGAACAGTAGTGTGTGTGTATATATATATATATATATATATATATATATATATATATATATATATATATAAATTTCCTGGGACTAAGTCTATTTATAAATTACCCATTGTAGTGTGGAAATAATGTGATCGAGATTATGGTAAGTTTGTGTACTTTAACTCTTCATCTGTGCCTGGAAAAGTAAATGTGTGTGTGTCCTCTGTAATGTTAAGTCCTGCAGAATATCTGCCTGACTTGACCAGACATGTACAATGCATCCGATGTGGACCAAAAACAGGCCAGCAAACTGAAAGACATGAGATATCCTGTACATCCTTTTTTTTTTAAATAGCCCCTTTTTTGGCACTTGATGTACTTGGACCACAATGGAAATAAGTGTTTACACTTTATTGTGCTATCCATGTATTTTAATATGTATTATACTTGTATTTTGCACATTATTTTACTAAATAAACTCATCTCATCTCCATCAGTTCAGAGATGCAAGCTCAGTGTACTCGACCGTTAAAGCATGGTTCCGGTCGTACACATTTTCTTTGTTCATTAAGGGTCTACCATGGAGGACAAATCTAAAGCCACACGTCATCTATCCATTTCCAGCTCAGACAGAGGAAAATCACCTTCAACACACACACACACACACACACACACACACACACGACACAGAGTGTAGAATAACACGACTCTGCTTTTCTCTTTCAGGTCGTCCTTCAGTCGCACAGATCCATCATGAACACACAAACAGATGAAAAAAATAAGCACCTCGATTTAAAAATGCTGCACAAATGGTCTGGGTCTTTATCAAAGTAAATAAATGTTGATGTAAACAACTTGCACAGCAACAGCAGTAAAAGTACTGCACTGTAAATGTGCTTAAATAATCAGCTATAAAAAAGTTCCACCTCAGTAAAATGGAATTTTAATGAGACATTAAACACCATTAAGACTTCAATTATTAACAGGGATTAGTGATAAATGAGTGATGTTTATATAAATACAGGTCATGTTTATAACAGAGAACACAGCAGACTCGGCCTAAGAACACATGAGATTTTATTTACTGGTGTGTTCGTACCCTTTGGCACAGTCAGTGTGAAGGAATGTATAATATAAAATATCAAGTTTAAGATAAAAAAAAAAGGGCCTAAATTCAGAGACAGAAGGAGAGTCAACAGGTGTGAAACAAGTTAGTTTTGTCACCGGAGTAGGAAGATTAACGGGGGAGAATGAATGAGAATTTGACGGAAAAATAGCAAGAGATTTGGTTGATTTTGTTTTCAAAAGAACATTAAAAAAAAAAAAAAGCCAGACACAGCTCAGCTGTATAAGAGTATGCTCATACAGGAGGTTGGAGAGGTTTGTTAACAGTCCTTAAGTGTGTTCTTGGCCTGCTGATGTGTTTGCCTTTAAAAAAAAAAAAATAATAATAATAATTATTATTATTATTATTGTTGTATGTGGTTTTATCCTGGGACATCCCAAGACAGAGGAAACAAGAAGACATGGTCATCACTATCCCCACCACGAGCATTTTATGCAGACCTCTTAACACTTACAACCTTATAAGCCCATTGCTTTAATATTGACTTATGATGTCGTAAGTGCTATGACACCTTCATAAAACGCTACCCGGCTTTTTTCAGTAGTACGAGCATGCAAAGTTTCATATGTACGTAGCTTATGTAGTCTCTGAGAAAACTTGTCCAGACCGAGTCCATTTCTACAAAGTCCAATAACGAAAATCAAGGGCCATAACTCTGAAAATAATAATTAAATCATAAATGATTTTTGAACTCAACTTAAATCATGACCACTAAGTAGTTTCTGAGAAAACTTATCCAGATTGAAATGGATGGACGGACAAACTCCATTCCTATTTTCCCCTGCGCACTTCGTGGTGGGGGATAAAACGCGTTTATCCGTTACAGTTAAATGAAAATGGCAGCAAAGCCACCAATAGGAAGTAAGGGCATGACTCAGCAACAATCCGACACATCAAAACCAGACTTGGTATATCAACTTGGGATCCCATTTTGAGGAAGCACAAATTTTTTTGCGTCATTTGACCACTGGGGGTGCTGCAATAAGTAAAATGGCTAATAACTGTTGATGTGTTTGCCTTATAAAAATAGTTATATTTGGAGATAGAGATCCTAAAGATGGGACATAACCCATCATGTCGACCAAATTTACATGGCTGCCATATTGGATTTAATCAAGAACCTTAAGTTTTCAGCGGCTTCATATCTTGTCAAATCTTCATTAAATTTTGCAGAGATATCTTCAGACAAAGCTTAACGAAAGTTATCAGTTTTTTTTTTTTCCAAAACCATTCATTAGTTACAGGCTATGAAATTCAGTGGTGAAGCCACCAAACAAGAGGTGAGCTCATACACTACCGTTCAAAAGTTTGGGGTCACTTTGAAATTTCCTTATTTTTGAAAGAAAAGCACTGTTCTTTTCAATGAAGATCACTTTAAACTAATCAGAAATCCACTCTATACATTGCTAATGTGGTAAATGACTATTCTAGCTGCAAATGTCTGGTTTTTGGTGCAATATCTCCATAGGTGTATAGAGGCCCATTTCCAGCAACTATCACTCCAGTGTTCTAATGGTACAATGTGTTTGCTCATTGCCTCAGAAGGCTAATGGATGATTAGAAAACCCTTGTACAATCATGTTAGCACAGCTGAAAACAGTTGAGCTCTTTAGAGAAGCTATAAAACTGACCTTCCTTTGAGCAGATTGAGTTTCTGGAGCATCACATTTGTGGGGTCGATTAAATGCTCAAAATGGCCAGAAAAATGTCTTGACTATATTTTCTATTCATTTTACAACTTATGGTGGGAAATAAAAGTGTGACTTTTCATGGAAAACACAAAATTGTCTGGGTGACCCCAAACTTTTGAACGGTAGTGTATGTTGGCCAATCTTTGGTTAATTGACATGAAACTTGCTGGGAGTAAATACAGCCATGCCCTTGACAAAATTACATGATGTTTCCATGACAACTGTGCTCTGCTGCTGGTATGCCTGGCCCCCTTATTGCTGCTTGCAGCTATATTTGGAGGCCAAGCAGCAAAGCCATTGTGCTTCTACCTTTTCTCATTCATCTCCCCTCCCCCTCTTTCCGGCTAGGGTGTCTATAGCGGCCCATAGAACTGTATGGTCAAAAAATTTTGAAATTTGAGCATCACTGATGATTAATTTTTTATCTGACTTATCAATCTTTTACTTTTATTGCAAAACAAGCATTTACAACTCAACTTTACAAAATGTTACACAAAGTCAATTTTAAACTTAAGTGTGGAGCAATGTACAGGATGTATTCCAGAGTAAAATTTTAATGAAAGTAATAAATGCTGACAATCAAATTTATCTGGACATCAATCGTGAGTTCTCTGTACTAGTCGCAAAACACTGTTGGCAGAGAAACACTTAACAGATATGTGCATTAGATACTGCCTTTTATCAGTAACAAATATATCACTGTGGAAAGTTAATTTGAATTAAAAAAAAAAATCCACATTACACCACAGCTGGGATGAAGTACTGAAGAGACACATCTTCCTGAAGAAGAATCAAATGAATAATCTTCTTGTCAACAATATCTGTCGAAGACAGAAATTGAGAATGCTAGGGAAAATACTGACTTTTTAATCAAACACACATCTAATGTCATATTCTGTTGTTTTAACCTGTAAAATAAGACCAAGAACAGGTTTTTATATCTTGCACCTAATAATTTATATTTATACAAATGTGTTTAAAATAAATTCTCAGTAAAGATTTGTCCAATAATTCACCATAAAGTCTGATCAGCTGATTAAACAAAATTTCACTGATCTATACTATACGCTACAACATTCAGTGCCCCATTTGCAGGACACTAATTGTAATCTCAGACTCTCTTAAAGCATATACGCAGAACCATGGCCTCACTTTCATTTATAAATGCCTTGAGACCTCACGAATGGCACAGGAATAGTTTTAAGCGTTAACAATAAATCTAAAATAGTAATTTTTACAATTAAAGTGATTTATATAGGTAGTGGTCTGAGTGAATGTGTAACGTCACAGCAGGAAGTCTATCAGTCTCATCGCCATTTCCGCTATACTAAAACACAGAGCTGACTGCAACTCCGATCCTCCATTTTGAGCTAATTTATCGCCATGCCACGTAGATGTGTTGCTGCACCCGCCAGCAACACGACAGAAGGTGGATTTACGTTGCATTCATGGTCCTAGAATGTTCAAACTGCAAAGATTTGGATGCGTTTTGTGAGAAGTTCATGGGCACATTGGGCGCCTATGAAGTGGTCTCTCTTCTGCTCTGCACATTTTACTGAAAACTCGTACGAAACCTCTGATCTGCTGAGGAGCGTTGGCTATAAGCCTGTATTGAAAGAGGGTGCAGTATCAACAATTAAAGAAAAAGAAAACTACAAGAAAAGGAAAGTCTCATCTCACCTCATTATCTCTAGCCGCTTTATCCTTGTGGCAGCGGGGGCGTAGTCAAGCGTCGGTCTGTGATGGAGTCAGGGAAGGTAAGTGGCAGAATCACTGCACCTGATGTCAGTTAACCTGTGTTTGTGTGTCTTCCCCAGTGACCGCGCCCTATACGAGGAGAGAGACAGCAGAGGAAGGGAGCTCTCTCCCCAACCAGACGACTGACGTGTGTGTGCGTGTCTGTGTGGCTGAGAGGTTGTGTTCGACTGAAAAGTGTCACAATAAAGAGTTTTTGCAACTCAGTTCTGGCCTGCCATACTTCTGTGCTCCACCCACCCACTCAAAGTCTTACAGTGGTGCCGAAACCCGGGAAGGAGCACAGAAGTACGGCAGGCCAGAACTGAGTTGCAAAAACTCTTTATTGTGACACTTTTTAGTCGAACACAACCTCCCAGCCACACAGACACGCGCACACACACACACACACACGTCAGTCGTCTGGTTGGGGAGAGAGCTCCCTTCCTTTGCTCTCCCTCTCCTTATATAGGGCGCGGTCACTGGGGAAGACACACAAACACAGGTTAACTGACATCAGGTGCAGTGATTCTGCCACTTACCTTCCCTGACTCCGCCCTCCGGTCACAGACCGACGCTTGACCACGCCCCCGCTGCCATAATTCTGTTCTACAGGGTCACAGGCAAGCTGGAGCCTATCCCAGCTGACTATGGGCGAAAGGCGGGGTACACCCTAGACAAGTCGCCAGGTCATCACAGGGCCGACACATAGACACAGACAACCATTCACACTCACACCTACGGTCAATTTAGAGTCACCAGTTAACCTAACCTGCATGTCTTTGGACTGTGGGGGAAACCGGAGCACCCGGAGGAAACCCATGCAGACACGGGGAGAACATGCAAACTCTGCACAGAAAGGCCCTCGTCGGCCACGGGGCTCGAACCCGGACCTTCTTGCTGTGAGGCGACAGCACTAACCACTACACCACTGTGCCTCCTTTAAGTTACCAGTATAAGATTATTTAATTTGCTTCAGAATGTGATCGTCTCAGTTCATCTGATTATTTAATGAGCCTTTTACATTTTATCAGGGAAAATGCATGCATGTACATGTATGTTGCATAAGTTACAACACCTATCCTGTTTTAATGAGAGTCAACCCACAATCACTGAAGTCAAATCAGTCTTAGTTGAGCAAGTCGGTAACGGTATTTCTTACCTTCACCATTAATTTTTATTTATATGACTTTGGTCTATAGTTGTAAAAGGCCTCGGCCTTAAAACCGGTTAACGCAGTGACGTCACGCACTCAGGGCTGGCTGGCTCAGCGGGGCAGCTCGAATGCCAACTTTGCGGTCCATTTTAACTCTCAAAAATATATATTTTTTATTCCCATTTATGCAGCATACAAGAGTCAAGGATGGAGATACTATCCACTCAGAAATTCATTTAAAAATAAAGGTTCTGCGTATCTGCTTTAAGCAAACAGTATCAATCCATCATTTCATTTTGTAATATACTAGTACTAGATTAACTCAGATAGTAAAATTTCAGACAAATTAGAGCTCATACTGTGGCTGAATGAAGTAATATTTTGCACTGTGCCTCCACCAACCTCTGACTACCAACACTAACTACAACTCCGTTTCCAAAAGGTTGGGACACTATGTAAAATGTAAATAAAACAGAATGCGATGATTTGCAAATCATGGAAACCCTGGTTTATGGAAAATAATACAAACACAACATCAAATATCGAAACTGAGAAACTATTTTTTTTTTTGGAAAAATGTATGCTCATTTTGAATTTAATGCCAGCAACACATCTTAAAAACATCAGGACAGGGGCAACAACAAAATAACTACAAAACTTGTATAATATATATATAAAATAGAGCAGCTCACAACTAATTAGGTTAATTGGCAACAGGGGTCTAAGCTCATCTATGATGGATTGAGATGAAGTGGAGCACTGTCCTGTAGTCTGACAAACCAAAATTTGAAATTCTTTCTTGAAATCATGGACACCACATTCTCCAAGCTAAAGAGGAGAGGGACCATCCATCTTGGTATCAGTGCACAGTTCAAAAGCCAACATCTGTGATGGTATGAGGGTGCATTAGTGCACATGACATGGGTAGCTTGCACATCTGGGAAGGCATCATTAATGCTAATGCAAGTTTTGGAGCAATATGCTGCCATCCACAGGACATCTTTTTCAGGGAAGGCCATGCTTCTTTCAGCAAGACAATACCAAACTGCATTCTGCACGTATTACAACTGCATGGCTCTATAGTAAAAGAGTCTGGGTGCTAAACTGGCCTGCCTACAATCCAGACCTGTCTCCTATTGAAAACTTTTGGCGCATTGTGAAACACAAAATACAACAAAGAAGACTCCAAACTATTGAGCAGCTGAAATTATATATCAGGCAAGAATGTAACAACATTTCACTTTTAAAACTACAGCAATTGGTCTCCTCAGTTCCCAAACGTGAACAATGTGTTCTTATAAGAAGAGGTGATGCAACACAGTGGTAAACATGCCCCTGTCCAAACTTTATTTTTTAAATTTTTATAAATGAGCATATATTTTTCAAACAACAATAAAATGTCTCAGTTTCAACATTTGAGATGTTGTCTTTGTATTATTTTCTACTATATATAGGGCGTCCATGATTTGCAAATCACCACATTCTGATTTTATTTGATATTTTACACAGCATCGCAACATTTTTGTCAATGGGGTCATACACATGATACATGATCCCTTCCCCTTATTCATAATTAAAAGTAGATAAAACCCTTCCACAGCTAAAATGTCATCTGTTTTGTGGTTATACCTGACCAAGCTGTAATTTCTGATGCTGCTTATTTGCTTGTACAAGGTACTCACTGCACATGGACTTGGTTGGGTTGACCTGCTGGCCCGTAAGGAATTGCTGAAGTTTCCTAATATCCACCCGTGCATGTGCCATGGCCTCGACATCTCTGCTCTGACTTTGAGACTGTGAGGCACCTGTGGAAAATGGAGGGGGGGGACCCATGAACGCAAAAGAGGGGTGCTCAAAGTTTAGTCCGCATTTAACAATATCTAGTTTGGTCAGTGATAAATTGCATCGAGATACAAGGTTTCACAAGATGAATGATGATGATCCTGAATAACTGTTGGAGCTAAACAACTTACTATCCCACCACACTGTATAGTTAGTATACAAACAGATGCAAACTTCTTTAAGTAACAAACTCACCCCATGGAGGATTGCCAAGATCTTTGAAGTGTGTTGTCACAGACACAAGATCTGTTTCAATCTTTAGATTCATTTCACCACATAGGTTAGCCTCCACTACCTGAGAATTACAAAGAGAGAGAGCGTGTGCCTTTCAGTTTGTCACTTTTAAAATACAAGGTTAAATACCACAATAACACACCAACACATTATAGTACAAGATGGTATTATCCAACAAAAAATAAAAACTATTTAGCATAGGTTAATTAGATTCAATACACTCAATTGGCATACCAATCCATCTACTCATTTTCTGCCGCTTATCCGGGTCCAGGTCACGGTGGTAGCAGCCTAAGCAGAGCAGCCCAGACTTCCCTCTCCCTGGCCACCTCCACCAGTTCTTTCGGGGGAATACCGAGGTGTTCCCAGGCCAGCCGAAAGATGTAATCTCTTCAGCGTATCCTGGGTCTGCCCCGGGGTCTCCTCCCGGTGGGGCGTGCCCAGAGAACCTCCCCTGGGAGGCATCCAGGGGGCATCCTAACAAGGTGCCTGAACCACCTCAACTGATTCCTTTCGATGTGGAGGAGCAGCGGTTCTACTCTGAGTCTCTCCTGAATGACCAAGTTTCTCACCCTGTCTCTGAGGGAGAGCCCAGGCACCCTACGGAGAAAACTCATTTCAATCGCTTGTATCCGCAATCTCATTCTTTCGGTCACTACCCACAGCTCGTGACCATAGGTGAGGATGGGAATGTAGATGGACCAGTAAATTGAGAGTTTTGCCTTTTGGCTCAGCTCTCTCTTTACCACAACAGACCGGTTTGGCTGCCCCGATCCATCTGTCCAATTCCCGCTCCCTCCTACCTTCACTCATGAACAAGATACTTAAACTCCTCCACTTGAGGTAGCAACTCCCCCCGACCCGAAGTAGGCACTCCACCTGTTTCCGGCTGAGCGCCATGGCAATGGATTTGGAGGTGCTGATCCTCATCCCAGCCGCTTCACACTCTGTTGCAAACCGTCCCAGCACATGCTGTAGGTCACAGATTGAAGAAGCCAACAGAACCACATCATCCGCAAAAAGCAGAGACGCAATCCTGATGCCACCAAACCAGACACCCTCCGCCCCTTGGCTGCGCCTAGAAATTCTGTCCATAAAAGTTATGAACAGAACTGGTGACAAAGGGCAGCCCTGGAGGAGTCCCACATGCACCGGGAACAAGTCCGACTTACTGCCAGCAATGTGAACCAAACTCGTACTCCAGTCATACAGGGCCTGAACCCCATACTCCCGAAGCACCCCCCACAGGGCACCACGAGGGACATGGTCATAAGACTTCTCTAGGTTCACAAAGCACATGTAAACCGATTGGACAAACTCCCATGCACCCTCCTTACCCTTGCACCCCTTGCAAGGGTAAGGAGCTGGTCCAGTGTTCCACGACCAGGACAAAAAACGCATTGTTCGTCCTGAATCCAAGGTTCGACTATAGGCTGGACTCTCCTCTCCAGCACCCCAGCATAGGCTTTCCCGGGGAGGCTGAGAAGTGTGATCCCCTTATAGTTGGAACACACTCTCTGGTCCCCCTTTTTAAAAAGGGGTACCACCACCCCAGTCTGCCAACCCAGAGGCACTATTCCCAACCTCCATACAATGTTGAAGAGGCGTGTTAGCCAAGACAGCCCAACAACATCCAGCACCTTCAGGAACTCAGGACAAAACTCATCCACCCCCGGAGCCCAGCCACCGAGGAGCTTTTTAACCACCTCGGCAACCTCAGCCCTGTGATGGGCGAGTTCTCCCAAGCACCCCCAGACTTTGTGTCCTTCTCGGACAACATGAAGGTGGGATTGAGGAGTTCCTCGAAGTATTCCTTCCACTGCCGGACGATACCCCCAGTTAAGCTCAACAGCACTCCATCCCCACTGTAAACAATAGGGACAGAGCACTGCTTCCCCTTCCTGAGCCGCCGGACAGTTTGCCAGAATCTCTTCGAGGCTGATTGAAAGTCGCTTTCCATGGCCTCACCGAACTCCTCCCACACCAGAGTTTTTGCTTCAGTGACTGCCAGAGCCGCATTCTGCTTGGCCCATCGGTATCTGTCAGCCACATCTGGAGACCCACAGGATAACCAAGCCTGATAGGACTCCTTCAGCTTGACGGCTCCCCTCACCACAGGTGTCCACCACCAGGTTTGGGGATTACCGCCACAACAGGCACCAACAACCTTGCAGCCACAGCTCTTCATGGCCGCCTCAGCAATGGACGTACGGAACATGGTCTATTTGGACTCAATGTCCCCATCTTCCCCCGTCATGCAGTTGAAGCTCTGCTGGAGGTGGCAGTTGAAGATCCGACGGAAGGAAGCCTCCACCAAACGTTCCCAGCATACCCTCACTACACGTTTGGGCCTACCAGGTCTGTCCGGCCTCCTCCCCCGCCATCTGATCCAGCTCGCCACCAGGTAGTGATCAGCTGACAGCTCTGCTCCTCTCTTCACCCGAGTGTCCAAGACATACAGTCGTAGATCAGATGAAACAACTGCAAAGTCAATCATCGATCTATGGCCTATGGTGTCTTTGTGCCATGTGCACTTATGGGCACCCTTATGCTTGAACATGGTGTTTGTTATGGCCAAACCGTGCATGGCACAGAAGTCCAGCAACAGAACACAGCTCAGGTTCAGATCGGGCAGGCCGTTCCTCCCAATCACACCCCTCCAGGTCTCACCGTCATTGCCCACGTGAGCGTTGAAGTCCCCCAGTAAAACAATGGAGTCCCCTCATGGTGCACTGTCTAGTACCCCACTCAAGGACTCCAAGAAGGCTGGGTACTCTGAACTACCATTTGGTGCATAAGCACAAATGACAGTCAGAGAGCGTTCCCCGACCCGAAGATGCAGGGAAATAACCCTCTTGTTTACTGGGGAGAACTCCAATGTTCATGCGCCGTACCGGCGGGCTACCAATAGCCCCACCCCTGCCCGGCACCGCTCACCCTTGGCGACTCCAGCACGGAAGAGAATCCAACCCCCCTCCAGGAAATTGGTTCCAGAGCCCAAGCTATGCGATGAGGTGAGCCCAACTATATCTAGTCGGTACCTCTCAACCTCCCGCACAAGCTCAGGCTCCTTCCCCACTAGAGAGGTAACATTCCATGTCCCAAAAGCAATTGGCATACTCAATTCACTAAAGTTTTTGGCTCACAGTATTCAAGGCAACTATTTCAAGTATTTGGGGGGGGATCAGATCCCTGTGACATCATCTGACTTGACACAGATCATAGAACTGTCCAGTTTCAGTGACCCTGTGACCAGTGTAGCCTCAGGTTGCTGTTCTTGTCTGAATGCAGTGGAACCCAATGTGGTTCTGCTGTTGTAGTCCATAAGTCTCAAGGCTCGTTGTGTCATGCATTCTTAGATGCTTTTCTACCTACCACATTCGTAAAGAGCGGTTATTTCAGTTACCTGTGGCTTTCTGTCAGCTGGAACCATGCTGGCCATTCTCCTCTGATCTCTCTTATCAACAAAGCCGTATTTGCCCACAGAGCTGTCATTCACTGGATTTTTTTTTATTTTTATTTTTTTTTAATTTTCTGCTGTGACTATTGTGCATGAAAATCACAATCGTCCAACTGAATAATTGTTTGAATGAGCAGGTATGGCGGTGTTCCAACTGGTTGCTGAGTGTAAATATTAAATTATCAGGAACTGTAAAATAGTCTGACCAATGTGCTGTACTATTACAGGTTTGAGTGTAAAGAGTTCTATATTTCAATCTCTGTCAATCTCTACTGACAGTTCTACTGTCCATTCTTTATTTGGTTGCCAAGGTCCAGTATGCCAAATTTCCAATAAAGATAAGCTCCTATACTAAGTATTAAATATTCCTGATACTCACCAAATAGTTGGAGAGGTTCTTCATTCTGTCTACCACGCTCTTCATAGTCTTCAGAGGAGGTAAATATATGCTAACCTAAAAATAAATAAATTGTTCACCGAGTTAGACTTCTGGAAGAAACATGATAGAGGAAAAATGAAGACACTGCCATTACACAGTAGCACTAAAAATGTATGGACGTGCAAGCAAATATAGCATTTACTCAAAAGCACAGTTTACTTTTTAAAACTTGAACACTTGCTTAATAATGTTTGCCGTGTTTAAAAAAAAATCATAACCTTCTCTCCTGCTACAAATCTGGTTATATTTTTGTTACAACCAGTCACCTTTTTTAACAAAGCAGCTCAGGTTCAACTGATCAAAGCATTTGATAGTCTGTTATTTCTGAATTTTGGTGACAGTTGCTACAGCCTAGTATTGCTAATTTTAGCAAATAATATCCTTTATTGTCTGTAGATACTAATTCAGAGTACTTTGAGAAGCAAACTCTTAGAATAATACCGTCATTCAGTCGCTGGTATTTGGTGGAGAGCCACCAATAAACAGACCGAGTTGGCCTAGTGGTTAGTGTGTCTGCTTCTCGACCAGGAGATTGCGAGTTCTACTCGCGGTCAGGTCATACCAAAGACCATCATAAAAATGGTACCTACTACCATCTGGCAAGGCACATTGCAATACAGATGCGAGTGGGGAGTCAAACTCTCATGGTTACCAGAGGACTAGCCCGCCACAGTAAACCTAGCTGTATAGGCGAGAGGCTGAGAGCTATCAAAATGGAGATTGGTGCCGCACCCATACGCCTTAAAGAGTTGGTTAGTACTGGGACAGGAGACTGCCTAAGAAGACCAGATCCTGGTGTGAGAGGGACTTTGACACTACTAAACAGAGTCACTGTTTGTGCCATATTCTGTCCATTTTTAAATAATGGTGTGGCAGCGGGGGCGTGGTCAAGCGGCGGTCTGTGAATGGAGGGCGGAGTCATGGAAGGTAAGTGGCAGAATCACTGCACCTGATGTGAGTTAACCTGTGTCTGTGTGCCTTCCCCAGTGACCGTGCCCTATAAAAGGAGAGAGAGAGAGAGAGAGCAGAGAAAGGGAGCTCTCTTCCGACCTGAATGCATAAGTGCATGTGTGAAAGAGTGAATGAGCTGAAAAGCCACATATAACTTTAAAAATAAAAGAGTTTCTGAGAACTCAGTTCTGGCCTGCCGTGCTTCTGTGCTCCACCCACCTGCTCTGGTTCTACAATGATGCTGAAACCCGGGACGGAGCGCAGAAGGAGACAGCCCCATGGAGTCCTCCCCCATCAAGGACCTGGTCCATGCCTTTGCCTCGGCCCAACAGAGCCAGCACCAGGCGCTGGTCGCCCTCCGGAAGGATCAAGAACAACGGTTCGAAGCCCTGGTGCTAGCACAGCAGGAAGATCGCCAGGCGTTCCGGCACCTGCTCGCGTCGGTGGGGTCCACCATCACCACCGCTGCGGACCCTCCCCACCTCACCCTAACGAAGATGGGTCTGCACGATGACCCCAAAGCCTTCCTCGCTCTTTTTGAGTAGGCAGCAGAGGCATGGGGTTGGCCGGTGGAACAGTGCGCGGCACGCCTCCTCCCCTGCTAACAGGTGAGGCGCAGCTGGCCGCGCTACAGCTCCCCGCCGACAGCCGGCTGGTCTATGCAGACCTCCGCAGGGCCATCCTCCAACGCGTGGGGCGTGCCCCGGAGTAGCAACGGCAGCGCTTCCGCGCTGCGCCTGGAGGAGGTCAGCTGGCCGTTCGCGTTTGGCCAGCAACTCCAGGACGCCTGCTGGCGGTGGCTGAGGGCCGACAACCGCGATGCTGAGGGAATCGTCGACCTGGTGGCACTGGAACAATTCATCGCCCGACTTCTGGAAGGAACAGCGGAGTGGGTCCAGTGCCATCGCCCAGCGTCGCTGGATCAGGCCATCGAGCTGGCGGAGGACCGTATGGCGGCTGTTCCGACGGCAGGACAGCATGTCTCCTCTTCTCCCCTCTCTTCTCTCTCTCTCTCCCCCCCTTCTGTTTCTCATCCTCACCCCATTCCCTCACTGCGGAGGTGGGGGCCAGCTCCACCCCAGCCAGCCTGCCACACCCGCGGTGCCCTACCGTTTCCTATTTCCATGTCTGTGTCTTCCCCCCCTCAGGTGAGTGAGCTCCGAAACACCGATGCAGAGGGAAAGCCTGGGCCAGTATGCTGGTGCTGTGGGGAGCTGGGGCACCTCCAACATCAGTGCTCAGTGATGGAGGTGGGCGCGGTGGTCTGGATCCCCAACGCGCCAGGGACCGCCCTCGATCGGGCCAGAGCATATCGCATACCGGTGAGTATCCAAGGGGATACGTATCAGGCTTTGGTGGACTCCGGCTGTAATCAGACCTCAATCCACCAAAGCCTGGTGCAAGACGAGGCATTGGGGAGAGCACAATTGGTGAAGGTGTTGTGTGTGCACGGGGATGTTCACAACTACCCTTTAGTGTCAGTCCACATTCTATTTCGAGGGGAGAAATTTAGAGCAAAGGCGGCGGTTAATCCTTGCCTTACCCACTTGATAATTTTGCGGACTGATTGGCCGGGATTTCAGGAATTAATGTCACATTTAGTGAAGAGTGGGGCCTGCTATAATTTAGCGGGGGGAGGTCCCAGTGTGGCATTGGCGGGAGCAGCTGTCACAGAGCCGTCTACGTCATCACCGCGTCAGAGTGAGGAGCAGCAGGCTCCTCCTCCCTCTCGGATTTCCCGTTAGAGCAGTTGTGAGATGAGACTCTGCGGCATGCGTTTGACCAAGTGAGAGTAATCAATGGTCAAACGCTCCAGCCAAACGCCACCCCATCCTTTCCCCTATTTCTCCATTATTAAGGATAGGTTATACTGAGTGACGCAGGATACTCAGACGAAGGAACCGGTAACACAGCTTTTGATCCCAAAGAGCCGCCGGGAATTTATATTCCAGGCGGCTCACTTTAATCCCATGGCCAGACACTTAGGTCAGGATAAGACACTAGCCCGAATAATGGCCCGGTTCTATTGGCCAGGGATTCGCGTCGATGTCCGCAGGTGGTGTACGGTGTGCCGCGAATGCCAGTTAGAAAATCCAGCAGCCATTCCAAAAGCACCTTTGCGCCCTCTGCCATTAATCAAGACCCCGTTCGAAAGAATTGGGATGGATCTTGTCGGGCCATTAGATCGGTCAACATGAGGATATCGCTTTATTTTAGTTCTGGTGGATTATGCAACGTGATATCCGGAAGCAGTGCCTCTTCGCAATATCTCAGCACGCAGTATTGCGGAAGCACTCTTCCGCGTCATCTCCCGAGTCGGAATCCCCAAAGAGATTCTGACTGATCAAGGCACTACATTTATGTCACACACACTGCGCGAACTGTATGGGTTACTGGGAATTAAGCCTATCCACACCAGCGTTGATCACCCGCAAACGGATGGCTTAGTCGAATGGTTCAACCACATCCTCAAGAACATAATTCGAAAATTTGTAAGTGAGGACGCACGCAGCTGGGATAAATGGCTCGAGCCCCTGTTATTCGCAGTGCGAGAGGTCCCACAAGCCTCCACGGGGTTCTCCCCATTCGAATTATTATACAGGCATAAGTCGCGTGGCATTTTAGATGTGCTGCGTGAAAATTGGGAGGAGGGACCTTCAACAAGCAAAAATGAAATTCAGTACGTTATCGACCTGCGCGCCAAAATCCACACCCTCATGCACCTAACCCAGGAGAATTTGCGGCAGGCCCAAGAACGTCAAGTCCGTCTGTACGACAGGGGCACGCGCCTTAGGGAATTAACACTGGGAGATAAAGTACTTGTGTTGTTGCCCACGTCGAGCTCCAAATTGATTGCCAGGTGGCAAGGACCCTTTGAGGTCACACGGCGAGTCGGGGACGTCAACTATGAGGTGCGGCGAACGGACAGGGGTGGGGCGTTACAGATTTACCACCTCAATCTGTTAAAACTTTGGAACGAGGAGGTCCCCGTGGCGTTGGTGTCGGTGGTTCCAGAGAAGGCAGAGCTGGGGCCGAAGGTTCAAAAAGTAAAATTGACATCGCCCACCGCTCTGGTCCCCTGTGGAGACCACCTCTCTCTGACCCAACTCACAGAGGTCGCCCAGTTAGACAGAATGTTCTGACGTATTCTCGCCCCTGCCCGGCCGCACCTACCTCATAGAACACCACATTGAGATGCCCCTGGGGGTGGTAGTGCGCAGCCACCCTTACAGACTGCCCGAACACAAAAAAAAAAAGTGGTTCGGGATGGGCATCGTCGAGGAGTCCCACAGTGACTGGAGCAGCCCGGTGGTCTTGGTTCCCAAGGCTGACGGGTCGGTCCAGTTCTGTGTGGACTATAGAAAAGTCAACGCGTTGTCTAAACTCGATGCGTACCCAATGCCTCGTATTGACGAGTTGCTTGATCGACTAGGCACGGCTCGTTTTTATTCGACACTGGATTTGACAAAGGGATATTGGCAGATACCCTTGACTCCGTTATCGTGAGAGAAAATAGCCTTTTCCACACCGTTTGGCTTACACCGGTTCGTCATACTTCCTTTTGGGCTGTTTGGAGCGCCCGCTATGTTCCAGCGGCTTATGGATAGGGTTTTCTGCCCCCACGCCACCTATGTGGCCGCATACTTGGACGACATTATTATTTACAGTAATGACTGACCGCGACACCTAAAGCATCTAAGGGCCGTCCTTAGGTCGCTGAAGCAAGCGGGTCTCACAGCCAACCCGAAGAAGTGTGCGATTGGGCGGGTGGAAGTACGGTATCTGGGCTCCCACTTGGGCAATGGGCAGGTGTGTCCCCAAATTAATAAGACAGCAGTGATTGTGACCTGCCCGAGCCCAAGACCAAAAAGGGGGTGAGACAGTTCCTGGGGCTGGCTGGCTACTATCGTAGGTTTATACCTAATTATTCAGACGTCACCAGCCCGCTGACTGATCTCACTAAAAAGGGGGCACCAGATCCGGTCCAGTGGACGGAGCAATGCCAGCGGGCTTTCTCTGAGGTAAAGGCTGCACTGTGTCGGGGGCCACTGTTACACTCCCCTGACTTTTCTCTCCCCTTTGTTTTGCAGACGGACACGTCGGACAGAGGGCTGGGAGCTGTTCTGTCCCAGGAGGTGGAGGGGGAGGATCGTCCAGTGCTGTACATCAGCCGGAAGCTGTTGGTGCGTGAGGGCCGGTACAGCACCATAGAAAAGGAGTGCCTCGCCATCAAGTGGGCGGTCCTCGCCCTCCACTACTATCTACTGGGACGCCCTTTCACCCTCTGTTCGGACCACGCCCCCCTCCAGTGGCTCCACCGCATGAAGGATACCAACACGCGGATCACCCGTTGGTATCTGGCACTCCAGCCGTTTAAGTTCAAGGTGGTCCACAGGCCAGGGGCGCAGATGGTCGTGGCGGATTTCCTCTCCCGTCAAGGGGGGGGGGGAGTCAGCTGCAGGCCGGACGGCTCCCCGACCTGAGTCGGGCGGTGGGGAATATGTGGCAGCGGGGGCGTGGTCAAGCGTCAGTCTGTGAATGGAGGGCAGAGTCAGGGAAGGTAAGTGGCAGAATCACTGCACCTGATGTGAGTTAACCTGTGTTTGTGTGTCTTCCCCAGTGACCGCGCCCTATAAAAGGAGAGAGAGAGAGAACAGAGAAAGGGAGCTCTCTCCTGACCCGAATGCATGTGTGTGCGTGTGTGAGAGTGTGAATGAGCTGAAAAGCCACATATAACTTTAAAAATAAAAGAGTTTCTGAGAACTCAGTTCTGGCCTGCCATGCTTCTGTGCTCCACTCACCTGCTCTGGTTCTACAAATGGATTTAAGGGTACTCTGTGGGATGTTCAAAGTTTGAGATTTTTTTTTTTAATATCTAAACCCTGACTGATATTTTTCCAAATCTTTGTCCTGGATGTGTTTGGATAGCTCCTTGTTCTTTATGATACTGTTTGTTTAGGCATGTGTTCTAAAAAAAATTATATATTGAGATAGATTGGGCATTATACAGAGATCACGTGACACTTTAATTACATACAGGTGGACTTCACTGAACTTCTCATACCAAATGTTTACATATAGTCTCAATTAAGATCACTTCATTTCCATGTTCTAACAAAAAATATGGAAAAGTTCAGTCAGGGAAATATTTAACAGTTTTTCTATGAAATCAAGTCGTACATGAGCTGATAGCCGAAGAGCCGCGTAGTGCTGAGTCGGCTGTAAGCCATGTACGACGAGATTGAGTGTATATGGCCTGCAGATCGCCATGCGTCGTCACCAAAACACCTCATTTTCATCAATAACCCATCGCAAAGCACCGCGAGCTGTAGTGTGTAGTGTAGTGAACCATAGCTTTACAACCCTGATTCCAAAAAAGTTGGGACAAAGTACAAATTGTAAAGAAAAACGGAATGCAATAATTTACAAATCTCAAAAACTGATATTGTATTCATAATAGAACATAGACAACATATCAAATGTTGAAAGTGAGACATTTTGAAATTTCATGCCAAATACTGGCTCATTCCAAATTTCATGACAGCAACACATGTCAAAAAAGTTGGGACAGGGGCAATAAGAGACTGGAAAAGTTAAAGGTACAAAAAAGGAACAGCTGGAGGACCAAATTGCAACTCATTAGGTCAATTGGCAATAGGTCATTAACATGACTGGGTATAAAAAGAGCATCTTGGAGTGGCAGCGGCTCTCAGAAGTAAAGATGGGAAGAGGATCAGCAATCCCCCTAATTCTGCGCTGACAAATAGTGGAACAATATCAGAAAGGAGTTTGACAGTGTAAAATTGAAAAGAGTTTGAACATATCATCATCTACAGTGCATATCATCATCAAAAGATTCAGAGAATCTGGAAGAATCTCTGTGCGTAAGGGTCAAGGCCGGAAAACCATACTGGGTGCCCGTGATCTTCGGGCCCTTAGACGGCACTGCATCACATACAGGCATGCTTCTGTATTGGAAATCACAAAATGGGCTCAGGAATATTTCCAGAGAACATTATCTGTGAACACAATTCACCGTGCCATCTGCCGTTGCCAGCTAAAACTCTATAGTTCAAAGAAGCCGTATCTAAACATGATCCAGAAGCGCAGACGTCTTCTCTGGGCCAAGGCTCGTTTAAAATGGACTGTGGCAAAGTGGAAAACTGTTCTGTGGTCAGACGAATCAAAATTTGAAGTTCTTTATGGAAATCAGGAATGCCGTGTCATTCGGACTAAAGAGGAGAAGGATGACCCAAGTTGTTATCAGCGCTCAGTTCAGAAGCCTGCATCTCTGATGGTATGGGGTTGCATTAGTGCGTGTGGCATGGGCAGCTTACACATCTGGAAAGACACCATCAATGCTGAAAGGTATATCCAGGTTCTAGATCAACATATGCTCCCATCCAGACGACGTCTCTTTCAGGGAAGACCTTGCATTTTCCAACATGACAATGCCAAACCACATACTGCATCAATTACAGCATCATGGCTGCGTAGAAGAAGGGTCCGGGTACTGAACTGGCCAGCCTGCAGTCCGGATCTTTCACCCATAGAAAACATTTGGCGCATCATAAAACGGAAGATACGACAAAAAAGACCTAAGACAGTTGAGCAACTAGAATCCTACATTAGACAAGAATGGGTTAACATTCCTATCCCTAAACTTGAGCAACTTGTCTCCTCAGTCCCCAGATGTTTACAGACTGTTGTAAAGAGAAAAGGGGATGTCTCACAGTGGTAAACATGGCCTTGTCCCAACTTTTTTGAGATGTGTTGTTGTCATGAAATTTAAAATCACCTAATTTTTCTCTTTAAATGATACATTTTCTCAGTTTAAACATTTGATATGTCATCTATGTTCTATTCTGAATAAAATATGGAATTTTGAAACTTCCACATCATTGCATTCCGTTTTTATTTACAATTTGTACTTTGTCCCAACTTTTTTGGAATCAGGGTTGTAAATACCCTTTTATTCAGTGACCAGAGGAGATGCTGTTTCACTTACATCAAAGTCTGGCATGCTGGGCTCTTTAAAGTCATGCCAAAGCCTTCTGGGAATGACGTCCACAGGGATGTCATGGGTGACAATGCGGCTAATGGATGAGAGGGAAGGCTTGGAAGAGAGAGAAAAGTAATAAAACGGAGTCAATAACAAGTTAAATATAATTTTGTTTGAGATCACCAGTGTTAATATGAATTTCCAATAAACTATGCACAGATTTGGCAACTATGCTCGAGTAAATAATAGAACCAGAGAAAATAAGTGATGCAATCCACATTTTTGTCTTCATTTAACAAAAATAAACTGATGCTATTTAACAAGGACTGCACGTTTTAATCGTGTTTAAGAATAAAACGTGACTTTTATGAATCTTGAGCTGTTGCTTTATTTCAAGGTTAATTTAATTTCAATTACGTTCAATGTAAATTCATACATGTAAAAATTAAATCCGGAACTTATATATTTCTATAAAGCTGCTTTGTGACATTGTCCACTGTTAAATACAAATAAAACTGAACTTACAATACTTGACTTCACTATAACCATTCACACAAATTGAATATTTTAACACTCTAACACTGCTTCCAAGACAAAATATCATAAAACAATGTTAATATATATTTTTAAAGACTCTTACCAGTTCTGCAGCAAGAGTGAGGCATGGGTAGTGCTTCTTTGTCAGTTTTATTTTGACAGACTTGGCATTCTGTGCAGTTTTTAAAGCTCTGGATAGGTTCTCTGGATTTACTTCTAAACATATTTCATTAGCGTCTTCTGACACACCTTCCAGTTGATACTCGTCAAAAAAATTAGCCTTTGAGAGAATAAAATGGAAGATTAGTCAGGACTCATCACTGAAGCATGCAGAATGTGCTTGTAAGCCAACCAATCAAATAAAAATGAAAACGTGATATCTAATACATAGAGACAAGAGACAAATTAAAGGAAAAACCGGTGGCTCTGTTCTGCAGTTGGAGGCATTTTGATTGCGTGGCTTGGGTACCATGCACCTTCCTAGTTCTTTTTTTTTTTTTGAAAACGAGTGCCCACCTAACACCCCCAAGAAAACTTTATGTACAATTTTCTACCGTTTTTGGCCGAAATTTCAGTGCATCACTAATAAATATAATTAAGCACGTAGTTAACAATCAGTTATTTATTCATAGCTAAATGGAACACATTGATAGATTTTATTTCATATTAATGAAGTTACATTTTTTTTCAGTGGGGAAGGGCCAGGGCTTCCAAAGAGTGTCCGTTACTATCAGAACTGTGCGACTGTTAATCATTTGAGATTCATGTGTCAGTTGGCTCATCTGCTATTTTTAGGGGAAAAAAAAAGATGACAGCACTTTTGGTGTATTTTTACATTCCAACATCGTCAGGTGATAAAATGCGGAGCGCCTGCGCAAAACACGTGACAGTTAGTAGGATTTATGTAGTCTCATCTCATTCTCATTATCTGTAGCCGCTTTATCCTGTTCTACAGGGTTGCAGGCAAGCTGGAGCCTATCCCAGCTGACTACGGGCGAAAGTCGGGGTACACCCTGGACAAGTCGCCAGGTCATCACAGGGCTGACACATAGACACAGACAACCATTCACACTCACATTCACACCTACGGTCAATTTAGAGTCACCAGTTAACCTAACCTGCATGTCTTTGGACTGTGGGGGAAACCGGAGCACTCGGAGGAAACCCACGCGGACACGGGGAGAACATGCAAACTCCACACAGAAAGGCCTTCGCCGGCCACGGGGCTCGAACCCAGGACCTTCTTGCTGTGAGCCGACAGCGCTAACCACTACACCACCGTGCCGCCCGGATTTATGTAGTCATTTAAAATTTTTTTTATGTTCCTCCACCAAGCAAATTCTTTACGTACCTCTGTCCTAGAGGGAAGGTTCATGGCAAAATCTATACAAAGTTTAATGATGATGAAAATTATATTCCATCACAGGCATTTAACAGATGCTCTTACCCAGAGCGACGTACAACAAGTTCAACAATTTTTACCTTATCTGCATGTCTTTTTAGAAGTGGAAGGAAGCCCATACAGACACGGGGAGAACATGCAAACTCCACATAGAAAGGCCCTCGTCAGCCATGAGGTTCAAACGCAGGACCTTCTTGCTATGAGGCGACAGTACTAACCACTGCACCACACAAATGATAGAAATCAAATGCTATGCCCTTCACAATCATCTAGAGATTTTTGGACTGATATGTTAGACAGCATTTACCTACACCATCATCAAAATGCCAAAGGAGGTAATATGCAAGAAACAGTTCATCCCTCCACTACAGTTCCAGAGATGTACAGAATCAATGCCAGGGCACATTAAAGCTGTTCTGGTGGCTCATGGTGGCCTACTTGATGTTGGATTTTACTTCAACTTGTCACTGGTCTGTTTCTGACATAAAAGCACAATGAAAAAAATGAATAGGGATTTACCTGCAGTAACTCACACCACATACTGACTCCTCCATTGGCAACTTTTCCAGAAAGGACGAAAAAAATGTTGTCGACATTAAGTCGTACAACACAAGCCTTTGTGAGTTTTGTAATGGTATTCACCACACCTGCAGACACAATGATACTGATAAACATTTACAGACCTTGTTGAGGAACAAAAAGCTACATAAACCCTAGAAGTATGTGTGCTTGACTACTCTATTTGTACTGTGGCCAAAGGTGTCGATAACTGTGGACAAAGGTGTCCATAATTGTGGAACGGTGTTGATAACTGTGGACAAAGGTGTCAATAATTGTGGAACAGTGTCGATAACTGGGACAAAGGTGTCGATAACTGTGGACAAAGGTGTCCATAATTGTGGAACGGTGTTGATAACTGTGGACAAAGGTGTCGATAATTGTGGAACAGTGTCGATAACTGTGAACAAAGGTGTCCATAATTGTGGAACGGTGTTGATAACTGTGGACAAAGGTGTCCATAATTGTGGAACGGTGTTGATAACTGTGGACAAAGGTGTCCATAATTGTGGAACAGTGTCGATAACTGTGGACAAAGGTGTCCATAATTGTGGAACGGTGTTGATAACTGTGGACAAAGGTGTCCATAATTGTGGAACAGTGTCGATAACTGTGGACAAAGGTGTCAATAATTGTGGAACAGTGTCAATAACTGTGGACAAAGGTGTCCATAATTGTGGAACAGTGTCGATAACTGTGAACAAAGGTGTCCATAATTGTGGAATGGTGTTGATAACTGTGGACAAAGGTGTCAATAACTGTGGACAAAGGTGTCCATAATTGTGGAACAGTGTCGATAACTGTGAACAAAGGTGTCCGTAATTGTGGAACGGTGTTGATAACTGTGGACAAAGGTGTCAATAACTGTGGACAAAGGTGTCCATAATTGTGGAACGGTGTCGATAACTGTGGACAAAGGTGTCAATAATTGTGGAACAGTGTCAATAACTGTGGACAAAGGTGTCCATAATTGTGGAACGGTGTTGATAACTGTGGACAAAGGTGTCCATAATTGTGGAACGGTGTTGATAACTGTGGACAAAGGTGTCCATAATTGTGGAATGGTGTTGATAACTGTGGATAAAGGTGTCAATAATTGTGGAACAGTGTCGATAACTGTGGAACGGTGTTGATAACTGTGGACAAAGGTGTCGATAACTATGGACAATGGTGTCGATAATTGTGGACAAAGGTGTCGATAACTGTGAACAAAGGTGTCCATAATTGTGGAATGGTGTTGATAACTGTGGACAAAGGTGTCAATAACTGTGGACAAAGGTGTCCATAATTGTGGAACAGTGTTGATAACTGTGGACAAAGGTGTCAATAACTGTGGAAGAGTGTCGATAACTGTGGACAAAGGTGTCCATAATTGTGGAACGGTGTTGATAACTGTGGACAAAGGTGTCAATAATTGTGGAACAGTGTCGATAACTGTGGACAAAGGTGTCAATAACTGTGGACAAAGGTGTCCATAATTGTGGAACGGTGTTGATAACTGTGGACAAAGGTGTCGATAATTGTGGAATGGTGTTGATAACTGTGGACAAAGGTGTCGATAACTGTGGACAAAGGTGTCGATAACTGTGGAACGGTGTTGATAACTGTGGACAAAGGTGTCGATAATTGTGGAACAGTGTCGATAACTGTGAACAAAGGTGTCCATAATTGTGGAACGGTGTTGATAACTGTGGACAAAGGTGTCGATAATTGTGGAACAGTGTCGATAACTGTGGACAAAGGTGTCCATAATTGTGGAACGGTGTTGATAACTGTGGACAAAGGTGTCGATAACTGTGGAGAAAGGTGTCGATAACTGTGGAGAAAGGTGTCGATAACTGTGGAACAGTGTTGATAACTGTGGACAAAGGTGTCCATAATTGTGGAACGGTGTCGATAACTGTGGACAAAGGTGTCGATAACTGTGGACAAAGGTGTCGATAACTGTGGACAAAGGTGTCGATAACTGTGTTGAAAGGTGTCATGTGATCTGATACGCTAAGTAATTGGGAATTAACTCATTTTTTTTCCAGTGGAAGTTTGAGTAATTATTCATGCACAAGTCACGTACTGAAAGTCTTTTCTACTTTTGCAACGGCCAAAAGCTCATTAAGGTGTCGATAATTGTAGCCGCCTCTCTAGCATGTTTTAATATGCAAATAATTATGACGAGTCAGGCAAATCACTATGCAAATTAGCTCCCATCCCATTTACTGTTCCAGCCCAAACTATTCTTAATTAAACCGTAACAGATGGCTGTAAAAATAAGAGTCTGAAACCAGGTGCAAAAACCCTCATTAATACATAAGAATATAATAAAACTAACATGTTACCTGTTAAAGCACTAAGGATTACCACAGGCAGGATATCGGCACATCACTAACACTATCTTATTCAAACATAGCGTTATGTTAATACGGGGAAGGATGTACACAGTCAGCACAGCTGGAGTAATGCACAGCTGTTACACTTTTACCACATCACAAATACATTAGCTTATTAAAACAGTTAATTATATTACTACAGTCTGAGAACCGCATGTTAGCTTGCAGGATAATTTAACTACTTTTGACTATTTACCTACGTGTGAAATGATTTAGGCATCCAACATCATTTATCTTCGCTCGGAACTTCATTGTCAATTCAGCACTTTAACAATGGGCGACTACTTTTTATTACTTCTAAACGAAATTAACTCATTAATGTCAATTATCACTATGTAATAGTGCAATAATAACTCGTCGAGCATATCACGCCACTGATGCACCCGAATTAACGATCCGTGTAGAAACAGAAGTGCTTTTTAAAGGTTCCGCGACTATATGAGTCCTACCATGGTCTAGCTTTCTTCTGAAAGGTGACGGTAACAAAAGTTACCTGATAAAACTGATTGATAAAAATTCATTTTACCACATAATCTTTCTTGTTTTGACCATAAATACAATCACTTTGCCTAGGGATTAATATACTGAATTAATAAACTCATCTCATCTCATCTCATTATCTCTAGCCGCTTTATCCTGTTCTACAGGGTCGCAGGCAAGCTGGAGCCTATCCCAGCTGACTACGGGCGAAAGGCGGGGTACACCCTGGACAAGTCGCCAGGTCATCACAGGGCTGACACATAGACACAGACAACCATTCACACTCACATTCACACCTACGGTCAATTTAGAGTCACCAGTTAACCTAACCTGCATGTCTTTGGACTGTGGGGGAAACCGGAGCACCCGGAGGAAACCCACGCGGACACGGGGAGAACATGCAAACTCCACACAGAAAGACCATCACCGGCCACGAGGCTCAAACCCAGGACCTTCTTGCTGTGAGGCAACAGTGCTAACCACTACACCACTGTGCCACCCTGGATCAATGTACTGGATTATAATATACTCAATTGATTGATTGATTTTATTTAGTAAATTCAATGTAAATGTTAGGGTTTTGCTGGGATTCGAACCTGGTTCGTTGGTGTGATAATCCAGCAAACCCCCACTAGGCCACCAGGGGGATGACTCAAATGCAGAGGCGTGAGGCGGAAGTAGAAAAAGAATCAAAAGGTTTATTTAAACTATATACACTATATACAGGGCAAAACAAAAGACAAAAAAAAAACCAAAGAGTAAAATCCAAAAGAAAAGCAAAGTGCAAAAAATTCAAAAGCTAAGAAGATCAAAAAAAACACAGTACAAAGGAAACTGGAGATAAACATAACAGCACAAAGACTCCGTGACAAGAGGACTGAACTCAGGGGTATAAATAGACAAACTAATTAAGGACACAGGTGAAGATAATTAGGCAATTAACACAAACACAAAACACAGGAACAGTGGCGGCCTCTAGAGGCCAAAATAAACACGACATGAAAAGGAAATAACAGCGGCCTCTAGAGGCCAAAACAGTCCTAGTCCTAACAGGACCCCCCCCTCTAGGAGCGTCTCCTGACGTTCCCAGGGCGATCCGGATGGGCCGAATGGAAGTCCCGACATAGTTCTTTATCAAGGACATCCCGAGCAGGAACCCAGCAGCGCTCCTCAGGACCATAGCCCTCCCAGTCCACCAGATATTGCAACCCGCCGCGGACCCGGCGGGAGTCAAGCAGGCGATTCACAGTGAACACAGTCTGCCCCTGGAAGATGCGGGGGGGTGGGGGGTTCCTAGGGGCAGGGGCATACGTAGACGTCAGTACGGGCCGTAACAGGGAAACATGGAAAGTGGGGTTGATCCTCAGAGTCCGGGGCAACTGGAGCCGGTAGGAGACAGGGTTCACCCTGCGCACCACCTTGAAGGGGCCAATGTAGCGAGGAGCAAGCTTGCGGTTCTCCACCCGCAGTGGAAGGTCCTTAGTGGACAGCCAAACACGCTGCCCAGGGCGGAAAGCGTGTGCAGGTCTTCTATGGCGGTTGGCCTGAGTCTGGTTGGTTCTGGAGGTCTGTATGAGGGTCTTCCTGACCTTGCTCCAGGTCTTGCGACACCGTCTCACATATTGGTTGACCGAGGGCACCCCCGCGTCCTCCTCCTGGTCCGGGAACAGAGGTGGCTGGAACCCGAATTGGCACTGGAATGGCGACAGCTTGGTGGCCGATGACTGCAGGGTGTTGTGGGCGTACTCCGCCCATGGCAGCCAGGTGCTCCACGATGTCGGGTTATCCATAGCCAGGCCTCGCAGGGTGGTTTCCAGGTCCTGGTTGAGCCTCTCCGTCTGACCATTGGACTGTGGGTGAAACCCAGAGGAGAGGCTGGCAGTGGCTCCGATGACCTTGCAGAACCCGTGCCACACTCGGGAGGAGAACTGGGGCCCTCGGTCTGAGACGATGTCCTGTGGAAGACCAAAGACTCGGAAGACATGATTAAACAAAAGTTTCGCAGTTTCAAGAGCAGAGGGGAGTTTGCACAGTGGTATGAAGCGGCAGGCCTTGGAGAATCTGTCAACTAAGACCAAAATGACCGTGTTACCTTGTGACTCAGGGAGACCCGTGATAAAGTCGACTGCCACGTGGGACCAGGGACGCCGGGGAATGGTCAGAGGATGCAGGAGACCCTGGGGACGCTGTCGTGGGTTCTTGGTTCTGGTGCAAACCTCACAGGACAGGACAAATGACCTTACTTCCTTCTCCATGTTAGGCCACCAGAAGCGTCTTTTCAGGAAGTCCAGGGTCCTCCGAGCTCCCGGGTGGGCGGTGAGAGGGGAAGAGTGACCCCACTGGAGAACCTTGGCCCGGGCTTGATGTGGGACGTACAAGAGGCCTGGTGGCCCCGTCCCAGGACCGGGGTCCTGGCATTGGGCTCGTCGGACAGCCTCCTCAATACCCCAGCGGACAGGGGCCACAATCCGGGACACAGGGATAATAGGCCCGACTTCATTCTCCCTGTTAGTGGCAGAGAACAGTCTGGACAGTGCGTCAGGTTTGGTGTTCTTGGAGCCGGGGCGGTATGAGAGGGTGAAGTCAAACCGACTGAAAAACAGGGCCCACCTAGCCTGTCGAGGGTTCAGTCTCTTGGCTTGCTGGAGGTACTCCAGGTTCTTGTGGTCAGTCCAAACCAGGAATGGATGTTGTGCTCCCTCCAGCCAGTGCCTCCACTCCTCAAGGGCCAGTTTGACCGCTAGCAGTTCTCGATCCCCCACATCGTACCGGGACTCAGCAGGACTCAGGCGGTGGGAGAAGTAAGCGCAGGGGTGCAGCTTTCCTTCCGAACGTTGAGAGAGCACCGCGCCGACACCACTGTCCGAGGCGTCCACCTCCACGATGAATGGTTGGGAGGTGTCCGGGAGAACCAGAATGGGTGCCGTGCAGAAGCGGTCCTTGAGGTCTTTGAACGCCTTTTCTGCCTGAGGAGACCAGCCATAAGATCCACCTGTCCCTTTGGTGAGGTCTGACATGGGTGCTGCCACAGAACTGAAGTTCCTGATGAACTTGCGGTAGAAGTTAGCGAATCCTAAGAACCGCTGAACCTCCTTAACGGACTTGGGAGTAGGCCAATCCCGGACGGCCAGGGTCTTGGCAGGGTCCATTTGGAGTTGGCCTGTCCGTACAATAAATCCCAGAAAGGAGACCTCGGGAACATGAAATTCGCATTTCTGGGCCTTGGCGAACAGATTGTTCTGTAGCAGCCTCTGGAGAACCTGGCGGACATGGTGGCGGTGCTCCTGCACGGTCTTGGAAAAGATAAGGATGTCGTCGAGGTAGACAAAAACGTATAGGTTAATCATGTCCCTTAAGACGTCGTTGATTAGGGCCTGAAAAACAGCTGGTGCGTTGGTGAGTCCGAAGGGCATCACCTGGTATTCGTAGTGCCCAGACGGGGTGTTAAAGGCAGTCTTCCACTCGTCTCCCTGTCGGATACGGATGAGGTGGTATGCGTTCCGTAGGTCCAACTTGGTGAAGACGGTGGCGCCTTGGAGCAGGTCGAAAGCTGTGGACATCAGCGGAAGGGGATATCGGTTGCGCACAGTGATCTTATTCAGGCCCCTGTAATCAATACATGGTCGGAGCCCCCCATCCTTCTTGCCGACAAAGAAGAAGCCGGCTCCAGCAGGTGAAGTGGAGGGTCGAATAAACCCAGAGACCAGGGCATCTTTGAGGTATTCCTCCATGGCCTTGCGTTCTGGCTGAGAGAGTGAAAACAGTCTGCCACGAGGAGGGGTAGTCCCAGGGAGCAAGTCGATGGCACAGTCGTAGGCCCGGTGCGGAGGAAGAACGGCGGCCCTGCTCTTGCTGAATACCTCCTTGAGATCCCAGTACTCTGTGGGAACTTGAGATAACTCGGTGAGATCAGGGGGCTCGGCAGGAGACACAGGATAGCTAGAGAGCAGACAAGAGGCATGGCATGCAGGGCCCCATTCCACAACCTGGCTTGTTACCCAGTCTATGCGAGGGTTGTGGCGAGTAAGCCAAGGAAGGCCTAGAATAACTGGGAACTCAGGTGAAGGAATCAGGTGCAGGGATATTTCTTCCTTGTGACCTTGAGACTGGAGGAAGACTGGAGAAGTAACTTGAGTGACTCTTCCATCACCTAACGCTTGGCCATCGAGGGCAGACACAGACAGTGGGACTTCAAGAGGTGCAGTCGGAATATTGATGCTTTGGGCGAAGTGAATATCCATAAAGTTCCCAGCCGCCCCTGAGTCTATCAAAGCTTGACAAGAGTGGACAGACTCACCCCAGGAGATGGAGATCGGGATGTAGATTCCTTGGCCAGGGAGTCCGGGAGAGAGGGTAGGCCCCGTCACAACCCTCCCTCGGCTGGACGGGGCGGTCCTTTTCCCAAGAGTTCGGGACATGATGCTCGGAAGTGACCAGGCTTGCCACAGTAGATGCAGCACTTGTCCCTCCTTCTGCGCTCCCTCTCAGATGCGGAGAGGCGAGTACGACCCACTTGCATGGGTTCTGGACAGTCACTGAAGGAGGTAGACGGTCTCCAGGTAGAGGTAGGGAGGCTGGGGGGGCTCAAGGCTTGGTGGCGTTCTCTCATCCTGTTGTCCAGACGAATAGCATGTGAGATGAGGGTTTCGAGGTCACTTGGGCATCCAATAGAGGCCAGACCGTCCTTGATGGGGTCAGACAGACCATGGTGGAAGGCTGACACCAGGGCAGTCTCGTTCCATCCACTTACTGCTGCGAGTGTTCGGAACGAGATGGCGTAATCTGCGACGCTTCCTCCTTGCCGGATGGACATGAGCTTTCGGGCTGCGTCGGTACTGATGTCTGCCTGATCGAAGACCCGAAGCATCTCTTCAGAAAACAGCTGGAAATCAAAGCACTCAGGTCCCTGTCTTTGCCAGATAGCAGTAGCCCAGGCTCGCGCCTTACCAGCTAATAAGGTGATCACAAAGGCAATCTTGCGGCGATCCGTAGTGTAGGTGGTAGGCTGAAGCTCAAAGGTGAGTTGACACTGGGTAAGGAACTCTCGGCACTCACTGTGCTTGCCGTCATACCTCTGTGGTGCAGGAAGGCTGGGTTCGTGAGGTGAAGAAGGCAGCATTGCAGGAGGCACTGGAGCAGGAGTGGGAGCTGGATCAGGAGCAGGAACTGGATCAGGAGCAGGAGATGCAGGCAGAGATGTCAGCTGTGCCAGGGTTTTCCCAATTTGCTGAAGCAGTTCCTCGTGGCGAGCGAGGGCCTCACGTTGGCTGGTGAGCGTACGTCCATGAGCGTCCATGGTCGCTCCGAAGCGTGTCAAAGCTGCCATAATTCCCTGAAGGTTGGCCGGGTAGACAGTTGAAGCAGCCTCTGCTGAGTCGGTCATGACGGAGTCTTTCTGTTAGGGTTTTGCTGGGATTCGAACCTGGTTCGTTGGTGTGATAATCCAGCAAACCCCCACTAGGCCACCAGGGGGATGACTCAAATGCAGAGGCGTGAGGCGGAAGTAGAAAAAGAATCAAAAGGTTTATTTAAACTATATACACTATATACAGGGCAAAACAAAAGACAAAAAAAAAACCAAAGAGTAAAATCCAAAAGAAAAGCAAAGTGCAAAAAATTCAAAAGCTAAGAAGATCAAAAAAAACACAGTACAAAGGAAACTGGAGATAAACATAACAGCACAAAGACTCCGTGACAAGAGGACTGAACTCAGGGGTATAAATAGACAAACTAATTAAGGACACAGGTGAAGATAATTAGGCAATTAACACAAACACAAAACACAGGAACAGTGGCGGCCTCTAGAGGCCAAAATAAACACGACATGAAAAGGAAATAACAGCGGCCTCTAGAGGCCAAAACAGTCCTAGTCCTAACAGTAAATACATACAAACAACTGTAAATACATTAAAAATGGGCAGCACAGTGGTGTAGTGGTTAGCACGGTCGCCTCACAGCAAGAAGGTTCTGGGTTCGAACCCAGTGGCTGGCGAGGGTCTTTCTGTTTGGAGTTTGCATGTTCTTCCCGTGTCTGCGTGGGTTTCCTCCAGGTGCTCCGGTTTCCCCCACAGTCCAAAGACATGCAGTTAGGTTAACGTGGGGCGGCCTTGGGCTGAAGTGCCCTTGAGCAAGGTACCTTAACCCCTGACTGCTTCCCAGGCGCTCTAGTGTGGCTGCCCACTGCTCTGTGTGTGTGTGTGTGTGTGTGTTCACTGCTTCAGATGGGTTAAATGCAGAGGATGAATTTCACTGTGCTTGAAGTGTGCATGTGACAAATAAAGGTTTCTTCTTCTTCTTCTTAAATACATGGATGACACAAGAAAGTGAAAACACTTATTTCCATTGTGGTCCATAAAATCAAGTGACAAAATGAAGGGAAAATATAGAATGTAAAATTAAAATAAAGCAAAATATGGCATATATATGTTGATAACAAATAACATCTCATCTCATCTCATTATCTCTAGCCGCTTTATCCTTCTACAGGGTCGCAGGCAAGCTGGAGCCTATCCCAGCTGACTACGGGCGAAAGGCGGGGTACACCCTGGACAAGTCGCCAGGTCATCACAGGGCTGACACATAGACACAGACAACCATTCACACTCACATTCACACCTACGGTCAATTTAGAGTCACCAGTTAACCTAACCTGCATGTCTTTGGACTGTGGGGGAAACTGGAGCACCCGGAGGAAACCCACGCGGACACGGGGAGAACATGCAAACTCCGCACAGAAAGGCCCTCGCCAGCCACGGGGCTCGAACCCGGACCTTCTTGCTGTGAGGCGACAGCGCTAACCACTACACCACCGTGCCGCCAACATGAGTAGTATAAATAAATATAAATATGATAATAATATAAATATAAAAAGATAATACTGTACAAAAGTACTTAGTGCAAAATACAAGTAAACAAATACCTGTATCAAAATTAAAAGGACAAAGACAATATAATAAAAGAAGACTAGTTAGATTATGAAATAATAAAAGGGTTGAGTTCTTCCTCTAAAAGCTGTCGAAATAAAAAGGTTCGGACTAGATGTTTGAAAGCATTTTTGGAAGACTGAGACTGTATATGACTAGATAAACCATTCCAAAGGCAAGCACCAGTATATGTGAAAGAGGAATGTCCAAAAGTTCTAACAGAAGGGATAAACAGAGAGAGGGGGCCTGAACGGATATTATGGCGGGAAGAATTTGGAATAACGGCAGATGTTAGATATTGTGAAGCATTACTATGAATAATGTTGTACATGTGATGTAATTAAGCTGTTTGACTCGTAGGCTCACTGACAACATCTTGACCTGCTCAAACTCAACATGACCTATATGGGTCCTAGGAGATGCACTGATATCGAACTATTTTGTTCTGAATTGTCTGCAGACGATCTTACTTTTTCTTGGTAAGACCAGAGTACCAAGAAGCACTGGCATAGTCAAAATGACACTGTATTAGAGCTGACACTAAAAGCCTATCTACTTATCTGGCATATCACTGCAGTGATGTGGCCACTCTGATGGCTTCAGCCATCAAAATCTCTAGGGAAGAATTGCAGTAGTGGGTTCCCATTACCTTCTACTGGATTATTATAGAGGTTTTCTCCTGTCATTCATTCACACACACCTATGGACAATTTAGAGTCACCAGTTAACCTAACCTGCATGTCTTTGGACTGTAGGGGAAACCGGAGCACCCGGAGGAATCCCATGCAGACACGGGGAGAACATACAAACTCCACACAGAAAAGCCCCCGTCAGCCACTGGGCTCAAACCCAGAAACTTCTTGCTGTGAGGCAACAGTGCTAACCAACTGCACCACCGTGCCGCCATAATATACTACTACTAATATAATATAATATCATTATTATTATATACTTGATTAATATACTGAATGCGATCAATATACTGAATTTAAACAAACCAAAAATGGCAGGGTGGGGGGTCAGTTGAAGGTGACACATATCCTACACACTAGAAAACTTCAGGACCCATTCAAAAGCACCATGGGTCCGTGCCTTCACACTATTCTCAGTCAATCCTGAGACCAAGATGCTGACCTCTTCTGCTCCTCAGACCTGCCTGATCCATCCTGATGCCCTACGTCTGGCCGGAGTCTCATCACATTGCTCCTGTGGAGGACAGCCCCATATGGACAGTCAAAAGTTGCACTTGGAAGATGCTCTGGACACTTACAGTAATGCTTTTATGGCTGAGGACTACAGTTAACTTGCTAACTTTAGGACTGCAGTTGTCATGAACAGTTTTGCACTCAAGTTTCCATCAATGAACAGTTTATAACTTCAACAAAACAGACTTTGTGTTAAAACTAGAATGAATTTCCTGGTTACAGTTATACTTTGTGACTATATAGGACACAGTTATAGAAGCAAGTTATTTATAATGACATTGTCTGTTATCACCCAAATGAAGGTGGGTTCTTTTTTGAGTCTGGTTCCTCTCGAGGTTTCTTCCTCATGTCATGTGAGGGAGTTTTTCCTTGCCACCGTCGCCATAAGCTTGCTCATTGGGTATAGATTAGGGATAAAATTAGCTCATGTTTAAAGTCTTTAAATTTCTACAAGTATAAAGTTGCTTTGCAACAATGTCTATTGTTAAAAGTGCTATAAAAATAAGCTTGACTTGTCTTGACTATTATGATCACTGGAAATAATCAAAGCAAGCTAAGAAAATGTTTTTTTTTTCTCACTGATATACCTATTGGTATGTATATAGGGTCATTATATTTCTATTATTGTTCAAAGGCATAATATACTTTTCTAAAACCTATTGTCCTGAGCAAAATATTTGTTGTGGAGTTCAACACAGGAAATGTTTAGTTGACTCCTCCAGTCCTCCCACGGTGTCACTGAACTGTTATGCTTGGAATCTCTTATTGTACCACCATCATCGTTCTCATACCACCATCATCATTCTCTAGATTTTGCAAACATTCAGCATTACTGTATTATGTGAAGTGCTTGAAACACAGGTGTGGCTGCATGATCTGGGACCTTTTCCCTCTCTATCCACTTGCTGGATCACCTCTCTCTCTCTCTCTCTCTCTCGTGATTTGGTAACTCATCTCATCTCATCTCATCTCATCTCATCTCATCTCATCTCATTATCTCTAGTCGCTTTATCCTGTTCTACAGGGTCGCAGGCAAGCTGGAGCCTATCCCAGCTGACTACGGGCGAAAGGCGGGGTACACCCTGGACAAGTCACCTCATCTCATCTCATTATCTGTAGCCGCTTTATCCTGTTCTACAGGGTCGCAGGCAAGCTGGAGCCTATCCCAGCTGACTACGGGCGAAAGGCAGGGTACACCCTGGACAAGTCGTCAGGTCATCACAGGGCTGACACATAGACACAGACAACCATTCACACTCACATTCACACCTACGGTCAATTTAGAGCCACCAATTAGCCTAACCTGCATGTCTTTGGACTGTGGGGGAAACCGGAGCACCCGGAGGAAACCCACGCGGACACGGGGAGAACATGCAAACTCCACACAGAAAGGCCCTCGCCGGCCACGAGGCTCGAACCCGGACCTTCTTGCTGTGAGGCGACAGCGCTAACCACTACACCACCGTGCCGCCCCCTGGACAAGTCACATTTTAGAAATTAAAACTAATAGGCTGCAGGTTTAATGCATTTTCTAAAAGGCCTATGTTATCATTTCTGTAGTAACAGCTCATTCAGAGGTACCTGTATAGTGGATGCTCCATATAATCTAAGCTTAAAAATAAACAGAAAAACTTGTCAACATTGATATGGTAAAGTTATCTGTAAGGAGATGTTTATTTGACATTTATGGAAGGAGTCGTCAGTGTTGGTGCTTTTTAACAGTCAGATGTGAAGTTTTCAGACACAGTTTTCACAGAGGAGTTTATTCTCTTGAGCTTTTTTTCTGTTTTATTAACTTCAGAAGAGCTAAAGAGAGGGTGGAAATAAAAGTTAACGACTCTTGATGCTATAATGTAGGCCTAATAGTAGAGGACCTGGGTTACATATGTATGCACATAATTTAGGAGAGGATAACTCAACTGTTATAGGCTAATTTGAACCCAAGGAATAACTTGGGATTCTGCCAAAACCACTATCCAGGGCGAACAGGCTGAAAATTACCAATCCAAGATGGCTGTTGGTAGTCATATTTAAAATATCAATTTTTGAACCACTCACCACAGAAGTATGTGCAATACCTCATTTTATGGGGTTTTGGGTATGAGGAATCCATTAGTGACATCGTTTTCATGATTGAAGGAAAAGGGAACAAGCTATGGTCAAGGGCAAGGTCAAAACAAAACAAAAAAACCCACCAAAAATTGGCCAGAATTGCAGTTTCACAGAAAACATGAGAAAAACAGAATAACCCTATCTCAAACATGAAATTACGGAATTGGGAGACCTGTGCGCATAATTTAGGAGAGTATAAGAAAGCAAGCATTTGATTAATATAAAGAAATTGCATTTTCAATGTTAACATTCCATTGATTACGATCAATGGAATGTTAACAAAGTGAAAAATACGAAACAAAACATTACTTTAGTAGGCTGCAATATCTTGAGAGCCTAAATGTTTAACAGCCAACAACACAATTTTTAACATCACATTATTACTGTTTATGTGTCACATACAGAGGCGGTGGCAGGAAGTTTTGGATTGGGGGGGGAACGTGTCGCACGCCAAAGGCACGCCAAATCTAGGGGGGTCCGGAGACATGCCCCCCCAGGAAATACTGGAATTTTTAACCCTCTAAAACACTATTTCCCACATTTTGAGAGACAAATTTTGGTGGGGTACAGCTAAGTTTAATGTCTCTATTAGAGTACATTTCGTCCATGTATTTTTTTCTATATGAAACAGAACCAATGATAATAATACCTAAAAACTGATCACATCTCTCAGCAATCCTGTTTTGACCAAGGAATAAGCCCGGGAAAGTAATAGTCACGATCCTTCAAGGACCGCTGTCAGCTCCCGAGAAATCCAACTGACTGATAATGACCAGTCGTGACCCTAGATCGGGTGCAAATTAATTCTTTTTCTCTTTGTTGCATATTTTTCAAATCAAAACTGTGTGATATTGGTGTATTGAAGCATGTATGAATCATATGAGGCTGTATGGGTAAATTGGAAAAACTACATTCCCTTAGGGGGCGGCACGGCGGTGTAGTGGTTAGCGCTGTCGCCTCACAGCAAGAAGGTCCGGGTTCGAGCCCCGTGGCCGGCGAGGGCCTTTCTGTGCGGAGTTTGCATGTTCTCCCTGTGTCCACGTGGGTTTCCTCCGGGTGCTCTGGTTTCCCCCACAGTCCAAAGACATGCAGGTTAGGTTAACTGGTGACTCTAAATTGACCGTAGGTGTGAATGTGAGTGTGAATGGTTGTCTGTGTCTATGTGTCAGCCCTGTGATGACCTGGCGACTTGTCCAGGGTGTACCCCGCCTTTCGCCCGTAGTCAGCTGGGATAGGCTCCAGCTCGCCTGCGACCCTGTAGAACAGGATAAAGCGGCTACAGATAATGAGATGAGATGAGACATTCCCTTAGTTTTCTCATGGATCCGCTCCCCCTGCCACATACAGAAACAAAATGTGAGAAAATTTGTCCTCAATGTCCTTGTTGAATTAAAGAGCTAAAAGATTTATATACCTGCTCAGCTACATGGCATAAAGCAAGAGCACGAATAACAATCTTTCCTTTAGTCTTCAGTGTGAGTGAACAATCATTTATTTCTTGGTTTGCGAAATTTGACTTGGGATGTTAAAAAAATTTATACTGAAAACTTACCTCGTTATCATCAAGCAACTTGGGTGCCTTTGTCGAGCCCAAAAAGTTTGCAATGGATATTTGTCTGAAACTCCTCTTCATACTGATTTTCAGTGAGTGGTCTGGGCAGCAAGCGAATTCATGTAGCTCTAAAGCAACATCAAGTTTTTGGGTGCCCAAAACTGCTTGTATGCCTTGTGAACGCTATCTAGCCATCCGGACAGGACACGCGTTATCAGTCAGATACAAACGTAGTGACACTGTCATAGCCTTGCTGTCACAGGGTCCCCGCTTTGGCACGAGTACCCAAGGAGACCAGACATGTCTAGACAGTTGCCACAGCAATGGGTTAATTAGTCCACAGAATATTCATACATCAGCTTATCTACTAAAAGTGATGGGTTTTGCAGTTCTGCGTAAGCCAAATAAGGAAAATCCCAGAAAGCAGAAGCAATCAGTGACGTCAGGGCCAGGCTAATTTGCATCGGTTTTGGTACGAATGGGTGTTACCAACCTACAGTACAAAGGGATGCCGCCGGGGCACCGGGATGAAGGGATGCAGCAGGATTTAATAAGGGAAAACAAAGGTATGCAATGGGATGTTTATTCACACTACTTTCTCCTTTTCTTCCTTGTAAATAGTCAAAGGACTCCCATCGTAACTTGAGGGACGCAGCTCCCCTCAACATAATTTTTTTTTTTTGGGGGGGGGGGGGGGGGGGGGGGCACTGACATAAACCAGGGCCAGGAATATGAAGAGTAACACAATAATAATACTGTAATACCGGTGGCCATCTTGGATTGGTAATTTTCAAGCTGTTCGCCCCGGATGGCGATTTTGGCACACATCTCAAGTTATTCTTTGGGGTCAAATTAGCCTATAACAGTTGAGTTAGTACAGGTAATCGCATGGGGCTGAGTAAAATTAAGGATTAATTTCATGAGTGATTTCAAAGTTTTGAAAATTGCCTGAGTTTCGAAGCGACGAGGACAAATTCAAAACTTAAAAATCACGAGTGAAATTGATCCTTAATTTTACGAGGAACCATACGATTACTTGTTTATAATATATAGGGCCAAATTCATACTTTGGAAGCCATTCAAGTTCACAACATTTGTCATTCACGTTTTCTGAACCAATCAGGGCACAAGACTATCTTGCACGTTTGAATCAGTTTCTAAAGCATTCCTTGTTTTCGCAAATCTCTCACTTTTCCCTCGAGGACTTTTCGTGATTCTTGAAAAGTAACATTTTTCAGGATTGATCCTGGATATTTCTCGTCTCAGATGCCAATCAATGCTGCCTACATTATTTTAATAGAGTCTGGGTCGTAGTTTCCCCCATTTTCTTTCCTCACTTCTGCATAAAACTGCGATAGCGCCTTGTCTAACTCACAGCATTCATATGCCACTAGAGAGTCGTTTATTTGTCTTTCTGCGGCCCATTTCGTAAACACGGAAAGCCAAAAATTCGTACTTTTTTTGGTATTTTAATTTTCGCTTGCAGCTTTCAATTGGTTTATCATTTCTTCATCAAATATAGTGAAACGCGGCATTGCTGAGTCAGCCGAGTCAGCCATTTTATTGACAAAATTTGCTATTTTTTGTAACCGTAACCAAGCAACGAACTAGCCAATAGCATTTCAGAAATACAGCCCCTGTTAAGGAAAAAAAAGCCCTCCTTGATTGACCAATCAGAATTCTCATCCCCATTATCTCTAGCCGCTTTATCCTTCTACAGGGTCACAGGCAAGCTGGAGCCTATCCCAGCTGACTACGGGCGAAAGGCGGGGTACACCCTGGACAAGTCGCCAGGTCATCACAGGGCCGACACATAGACACAGACAACCATTCACACTCACATTCACACCTACGGTCAATTTAGAGTCACCAGTTAACCTAACCTGCATGTCTTTGGACTGTGGGGGAAACCGGAGCACCCGGAGGAAACCCACGCGGACACGGGGAGAACATGCAAACTCCGCACAGAAAGGCCCTCGCCGACCCCGGGGCTCGAACCCAGGACCTTCTTGCCCAATCAGAATTGGCCCTATGTATTATAATCCTCTAAATTATGTGCATACATGTCTAAACCAGGTCCTGGACTATAAGTAACTTCTTTCACCGATGTACCACAATATTAAATGTATAAGTATAAAGAGAGAGGAAGTCTGATGTGTCATTCCTTAATAAATAATAATAATTGTTAAATTGCTGTCGTATAAGAGGAATAAAACACTCGGGGACGTAGCAGCATGGAGGCTACATGTGCTGTTATAACCAATAATCAACCCCGTCAGGGATTATTTTACTGTAACTGCACACCCCTGTGCTATTAATCCTTATCTTTTTAGGCTAGTTTTTGTTTGTTTTGTTTTATTTTTACCTTTAGTACAGAGCCCCTGAAATCCCGAAAGGTGGTGGTGGTGGTGGTGGGGTTCTTTCATTTTATTATCTTGTGAGCATAGGGTTAAAAAAATTCTACTTTAGGGGCTCCATACATAAATGTTATTTACCAGCTGGGAGGTCCGTATCGTGAAATACCGTGACCGAGGTCTTGAAAGTACTGAGTGAGGCCCTCTGGGCCGAGGTCATGGTATTTCACCATACAGACCAACCTTAAGCTGGTAAATAATATATTTATTTTTTTCTTTACCAAATTCTAACAGGGCCCTGTACTACGAAGCGGGTTTTCTGGCTTACCAGGGTAACTTCGAGAGTAACTTGATCACGTGCAGCGTAACTTCCCGATTAACCCATACTACGAAAGTTGGCTATGTTCAAACCGAGGTATGCTGCCATGGCAACTTACGCTGCATCTCAAACCTGCTCGTCTCAGGTTATGTTCTTGGTTAACCCGAGGTTTCCGATTAACCACACCCTTTTTAAACACCACCTCTCCACCGATATTTCCTCTAGAGACAATGCCAGCGTACCTGGATGACCCGTGCGATATCGGAGCGCAGATTAGAGATGGGATTTATGGCTCTTTGACGGGATCCGCATCTTTGTGATCCGTTCTTTGAAAAGAGCCGTTCAAAAGACTGGCTCATTTGGCTCTTTTTAAATATTTATTCAGTTTTAAGAAGACAGCGTCTAAAGAAGCCAGATCCCTCTGCTTAGACAGTGACATCAATATTTCTGGACATACCTTTTATATAAAGCAACCTAGACTTACATTATTGTAACCCCTAAACGCTCATAAATAACCATTAAAAAACAATGAGGGCTTCAATGAATGTCCATGCAGAACGGCTTTTCTGTAAAAAAAAAAAAAGAAGAAGAAGAAGAAGCCACTCAAGAACATAGTTATCAAGAACGCAAGAATATTTTATAGAAAAACACTTGTTTTACAAAAATATTTAAGTCTGAGATATAAAATAGATACAACTACAATAAATATAACAAGAACATTTTAATAGAAAAAAAACTTATATTAAAAATATTGAAATTGTAACAAAAATAGATACAACTAAACAGTCAGATAAATAGATAAAGCTATAACAAGAACAAGATTATTTTAATAGGAAAAAACAATTAATGCAAAAAATATATTAGAAAAATAGATACAACTAGACAAACAGATAAATAAATAAAATACACAAAAATAGAACAAACAAAATGACGATAGAATAAGTTAAATGAACGTCCGTGCAAAGTAGTTTTTCCACAATATTATCATTAATATCACACAACTACATTATAAACTATATACAAAACAATTTGAACTATTAGGCAAACAGATAAAACTTGAATAAATAAAAGGCAAATGCTGTTTAGCCTACTTCTTGTCCTTGGGCAAAAGCTTTTTCATCTGAAACACAGTACAGAAAAAGAACGACACACACACACACACACCATTATGAATGATGTTTTTATATTTCATTTTCACCTGTTGCCAGGTGCGTTTGGCACTGCTGTTGCCTCTGAAATGTTCACAGGACATACACCAACTTAGTCAAAGGGACTGAACAGTCAGTCATCCTAATTCATGTGACTCTGTGCACATATCAGTTTAAGTAGGCTACTCCATGAATTTACCATACCAAATTTTATTCAGGATTTTTCGGACATTAAACAAGCTATATATGACTGGGGCCACGTCGAAGGACCATTTTCTGTGACTTGTGATTGATCATGAAGCTTTCTCTCATCCTATACTTCTGTTCTGGAACATGTAGAAGGGAGAATGTACTTGCGCATTTACCCGATCTGCAATTCGTTGCCAACATGCTTGCCGCTCCTTATTGGCAGCCGCTGTGTTAGATTTTGCTCTTAATGTTGTTTTGAACTCCTCGTAGCTTTGCATTATGACAGCGCATTCTTCCTCCGTGAAGTACGGCGACCGTGCCATTGTGAACAGTGGTGATTTGCGCTGATAACCTCCCCTTTAACGTGAACGCGCATTAACCCTGATTAGGTTAAACCAGGTTCAACAAATCAACTTCATAACTGGCGTCGTAGTACCGTTTAACCCCAAACAAGATAACCAGGTTTTGTCAACCCCGGTTTAGCGGGGGAACCCTGGGTTACTTCTGGGTAGGTTAACCTCCGTTCGTAGTACAGGGCCCAGAAAACGAGAGCGCCCGAAAGGGAAAACTGAACCGAGCCGCCATTTTGAATCCTCATTCACGGCTGTAATGCAAATGGCTTCCTCCTCGGTATACAAGTGCACTTCCATGGCAGGAAAAAACTACATTTTGCCGCCTATGTAGTCCCCTATTTATACAAAATTGAGTCATTCAGGATTCAGCCATGTTTTTGCTCGGCGTTAGCAACAGTTAGAGGTTTTTAGCTTTCTCCTGAAATGTTTTCTTTTATTTCTTCTTCCTCAGGGTAGTAAAACTCAGTTTTGCTGTGAACACTGTCGTTATCGCTATTCATGATGTAAAATTAATGCTATTCTCCTGAGAAATGCTGGCAAAAATGTATAAGATTTTTGATAATCTTATAAATAAATCTTATTAAAAAAAAGATAAATGTTGACAAAAAATGCTACTATGTTTGTTGTTGTTGTGAATGGGCGAGTGGGCAGAGGTCCGTAACCTCACCAGCCAATCAGAGCGCAGGATTTGGACCACGAAAAAAAATAGGTTTATTTGTTTGTTTTCCTCCGAACTCAGACGCGTTACTGATGCGCCTTGTCCTGCTTTGGGAGGGTTTCTGCGCGATCATTACCGTAATGTCATGTATATACATGCAAGCAGGATTTCAAGTGCGCGCAGGGTTTTTTTTTGTCCCCTGCAGAAATTCCCACAGAGGAGGAGACCAGTGTCGGTCCGGCGGAAGCTTCTGCTCAAGACCATCGAGTTGTTCACTTTTTATTCTAGTTTATTTTTTTTATACACGATCTCCAGACGTGTGGCTTTAGAGCTCTATTATTATTATTATTATTATTATTATTATTATTATTATTATGAAGACTGGACGATTATTATGACCGGATGGTTTTGAATGAATTTTTGTCCACAAACTCAGGATAAGGGACTCGAAATTTGTTCCAGATGGATATTAATAATACCACAAAGTTGCTATTCATTTTTATACTTGGAATTTTCGGTGAGTAAAATTAAATCCAGTGATTTTTTTTAACTCTCTCCCTCTCTTTTTGCTATTTACTCTGAGACTGAGATTTGGGACTCAGCTGATTGCTTGCTGTTTGAATTTGTCCCAGCCCTATTTATATCCGCATACAGCATCATGCAGGGTAGATTAATTAAACAGTTCATTGAAAATATCTATGTATAAAAAGTTATAATTATATTTCCTCTGCATTTATACATAATCCGCATGAGCATCTTAAAGTCCAGCTGTGGAATTTCAGTGAAGGCAGCCGAATTGTACAGCTGTTTACAGCCTTTGTCATAGATTATTTAAGTATAGTGTGTGTGTGTGACACACACACACACACACAAATTATTAGAATTACTTAGGCTGAATGCTTTTTCTGTAGCCTATACTAAATTAATTCATGTAAATGTGGATAAAACACAAACTGTAGGCTATAGATCACCTAATTTATGGGTTAGACTTAAATATAGGCTACTATTATCTTGTAAGTGCTCAGAAAACTAGAAAGAAGTTATGTATACTTGAACCGATTGCATATTAAAGTGGGGGCATGGATAGGTTGTTTTCTCTTATCTCATCTCATTATCTGTAGCCGCTTTATCCTGTCCTACAGGGTCGCAGGCAAGCTGGAGCCTATCCCAGCTGACTACGGGCGAAAGGCGGGGTACACCCTGGACAAGTCGCCAGGTCATCACAGGGCTGACACACAGACAACCATTCACTCACATTCACACCTACGGTCAATTTAGAGTCACCAGTTAACCTAACCTGCATGTCTTTGGACTGTGGGGGAAACCGGAGCACCCGGAGGAAACCCACGCGGACACGGGGAGAACATGCAAACTCTACACAGAAAGGCCCTCGCCGGCCCCGGGGCTCAAACCCAGGACCTTCTTGCTGTGAGACAACAGTGCTAACCACTACACCAATGTGCCGCCCCGTAGAGCTATTATTATTATTATTATTATTATTATTATTATTCATTCCTCCATTATCTATACTGCTTATCCATCAGGGCGCCTCACAGCAAGAAGGTTCCGGATTCGAGCCAAGTGGCTGACAGGGGCCTTTCTGTGTGGAGTTTGCATGTTCTCCCCGTGTCTGTGTGGGTTTCCTCCGGGTGCTCCGGTTTTTCCCACAATCCAAAGACATGCAGTTAGGTTAGCTGGCTACTCTAAATTGCCCATAGGTGTGAATGTGTGTGAGAGTGTGATTACACAGAAAGAGACTGGCCATCTAACTGCTTCAATTCTGGCCAAGCTACGCAAACACGGTTTGCCTCAAGTCCAGACCGGGTTCGGTCGTGATGATGACGACGATGATCCATCAGGGTCGTGGGGGAAGCTGGAGCCAATCCCATCTGACTTTGGGTTCGAGACAGGGTTCACCCTGGGCAGGTCACCAGTTTATCACAGGGCAAACACAGAGATGAACAACCAAAACCCATTCACACCTATGGGAAATTTAGAGTAGCCAGCTGACCTAATCTGCATGTCTTTGGACTGTGGGAGGAAACCGGAGCACCCGGAGGAAACCCATGCAGGCACAGGAAGAATATATAAAATTTTCTTGCTGTGAAGCCACAGTGTTAACCACTGCAGCACTGTGTCGCATTATTATTATTATTATTATTATTATTATTAGCTCATCCGGCCGCAGGCCAGGCCGGATGATTATTACCTCATTAGCTTATGTGATCATGCATCGTCTGTCCGTCGTCTGTCCGTCCACAATTTACAAAAATCGCTACTCCTCCTACAGGATTGATCAGATTTCAATCAAACTCACATAAAATGTTCCCCAGGTGGGTGTGCATAAAAGTTGTGGTGCCACCTGTCATATTTACGATTTTTGGGGTGTCTTGGCTGGTATGACCTACTGCCTCATTGAGACTATTATTATTATTGTTGTTGTTTTAACAAACAACAACAACAACAATAATAATGGATGGGGGGGGGCGGCACAGTGATGTAGTGGTTAGCACTGTTGCCTCACAGCAAGAAAGTCCTGGGTTTGAGCCCAGCAGCCGACGAGGGCCTTTCTGTGTGGAGTTTGCATGTTCTCCGTGTGTCCGTGTGCGTTTCCTCCGGGTGCTCCGGTTTCCCCCACAGTCCAAAGACATGCAGGTTAGGTTAACTGGTGACTCTAAATTGACCGTAGGTGTGAATGTGAGTGTGAATGGTTGTCTGTGTCTATGTGTCAGCCCTGTGATGACCTGGCGACTTGTCCAGGGTGTACCCCGCCTTTCGCCCGTAGTCAGCTGGGATAGGCTCCAGCTTGCCTGCGACCCTGTAGAACAGGATAAGTGGCTACAGATAATGGATGGATGGATAATGGATGGGAATAAGATAAAGGTACTCAAAAAACTTGATTTATAGTGACCATCTCTCTAAGGGTCTAACCATGCCAACAAAATGTCCTCCACGGCTGTTTTTGTTTTTTAGTTCATCATCCATACGTACATATTAAATTGGTTCCAAATGTCATTACTGAATTGCATAATAAGTAAAACAAAACAATTAGATCATTTATATTCATTATGTGTTTCCTAAGTAAAACCTACAGCAGGTTATCTTCTGAACACTGTCGGGTTCATTCGCATTTATTAACACAGATGATAAAGTGGATGTGAATAATGCATTGAGGAGAAGTGGGGGAAAAAAGATATAAACCTATATGTGTACTTAACATTTAAAAAAAATCTCAATTTTCTTACAGTCATAAAAATATTGTATGCATGGAGACAGTAATAATTATATACTGTATGTTAAGTGTAGGTATATATTCTAGACAAAAAATATTAATAATAAAGGCTTTTTGGGAACACTGTACCATGTTATTGCTTAACTTTTGTGACATGCAGGTGCTATGTTTCTGATAAATCTCTTCTTTATAGCTCAACAGAACGTTAAGATGAAAACCACAGACAGCTCTCAAGTTCATGAGTGTAATAAGGCAGCTCTTCACCTGGAGATGGAGGAGTGTGAAGGACACTTCAAGACTGATATGGCTGAGTTAGACCCCCAGAATTGGTGCAACTTAACACATTTTATTAGGTAACCACTTTAATCAGATTTATATTTTTTACATCATGCTGGATTACATTTAACCAGTGTTTTCCCCAGGATTAAAATAAAGCCCTAACTTTTCGGTGGCCGTTGGGTGGAGAGTACATAGGCATGTGGGAGGAGAGTACGAGAGCGAAATTTTGAAAAAAGGGAGCCCATTTGGTGGCATCTGGTGACTTTTAGGAGCATTTTATGGTGGTACTGACACTGTCACCTTTTACTGTTAACATGGTTGAAAAGGGGCAGCACGGTGGTGTAGTGGTTCACACTGTCGCCTCACAGCAAGAAGGTGCTGGGTTTGAGCTCAGCGGCCAGTGAGGGCCTTTCTGTGTGGAGTTTGCATGTTCTCCCCGTGTCCGCGTGGGTTTCCTCCGGGTGCTCCGGTTTCCCCCACAGTCCAAAGACATGCAGGTTAGGTTAACTGGTGACTCTAAATTGACCGTAGGTGTGAATGTGAGTGTGAATGGCTGTCTGTCTATGTGTCAGCCCTGTGATGACCTGGCGACTTGTCCAGGGTGTACCCCACCTCTCACCCATAGTCAGCTGGGATAGGCTCCAGCTTGCCTCCGACCCTGTAGAACAGGATAAGCGGGTACAAATAATAGATGGATGGATGGTTGAAAAGGTTGCTACAAGTGGAGGTCTGTGATGCTGTGGTTTGCAGCATGGGGTTCACATGAGCAATAAATAAAGTCATCATCTGACAACAATGTAGTATATAATAATGCTGTTTTATTACCTGAACCACTGCCAGCACACCACCAACCAAAAGTTTAAATGAGTTCTGTTGCAGTTAGAAAAAAATGAAGGAAAAAAAACCCCAAAACCCTGCAGACTGCATTTACTGCACAAATGCCCTTTATACTAAGGCCTACTTAATACTTCAAACACCAAAAGCACCTTAAAATAAACAACATTTGAGCAATAATACTGCTACTAACTAGTACATGTAATTATTGTATTACTTAATAATGTAATTATTGTACCATCCACTATTAGATAATATTAAAATAAAATATTACAATATTGTTTGAAAGTCTAGAGCAAGATATTATTTTACAAAAAAAAATCACTTCAGATATTGTTTTAACAATAATAAGTATCAATCTATAAATGATGGAGTGCAAATAGCTGTGTAACTAGATGTCAGTGGAGTTGCTGAGTCATGGAGGGGAGGGAATACCATCTAGCCCACAGTTCAAGCCAGAGTCCTTTGAGAGTAAATGCTTTGGTTTTGCAACATTCTGTTCCCAAAAACTGATATCGGGAAAAAGTCTTTACACAAAGAAGCTTTTCTTGCTTTTGTAATTTTTTTAAACTGTTCTCCCGTGTCGGGACCCTTCAGGATAAAGAAGGTATATTCCAACATGTAGCTAATGCTAACACTAGGCCACAAATCTGCACCCTCACTCCATTTGTTTTGAGGAATTTTGTATGGATCATAACCACTAATAAACTCTAATTTCCGTGTATACCTATCATTCGCTTTTTTCTGACTAAGATTATCCAAGTAATCCGGTAGTAAAGCTTTTTTAGTTGTAGCTTTCTTTGGGCAACAGTAACAGATACCGGACATCTTCGCTTGCCTTAGTATGTGAACAGTGTGTAAACAAAGTTTGCTTGTCTCCCAGGTTTAGGGTAGTGATGGTTGCTAAGGTAAATGTGACATCAGTGCAAGGGTGCTCGCCCACGCACTGAAGCATCATGGTACCAGTACAGCAGCAAAGTGATTGAGGGCATTTGTTGTGATTGGGGATTTTCCAGGGGTATTTCTGGTCTGCCTGAGTGCATAAAAGGGGTATTTTACGGTCTGACACATAAAAGCGCTCTGGGGAGAACACTGTTTAGCAGTAAAAGGCTCCCGTACATAACCTTCATATAGACAGTCTTTGTATAGCCAAATGAATTTGGTAGCCATTAACCTTTACAAGAGTAACACAGTAGTTCACCATCTGTGAATTTTATTTGTCGTTAGGAAAATCTTTTTGTCTCATTTGCTGTCCAGGTATGGATATTACTTTTTGTGTTTATTAATATAATGACGGGCGGCACGGTGGTGTAGTGGTTAGCACTGTCGCCTCACAGCAAGAAGGTCCGGGCTCGAGCCCCGTGGCCGGCGAGGGCCTTTCTGTGCGGAGTTTGCATGTTCTCCCCGTGTCCACGTGGGTTTCCTCCGGGTGCTCCGGTTTCCCCCACAGTCCAAAGACATGCAGGTTAGGTTAACTGGTGACTCTAAATTGACCGTAGGTGTGAATGTGAGTGTGAATGGTTGTCTGTGTCTATGTGTCAGCCCTGTGATGACCTGGCGACTTGTCCAGGGTGTACCCCGCCTTTCGCCCGTAGTCAGCTGGGATAGGCTCCAGCTTGCCTGTGACCCTGTAGAAGGATAAAGCGGCTAGAGATGATGAGATGAGATAATATAATGACTATAATAAACAAGTGTTGCTAGGCAAAACAAACCTCACCTGGCAGCACTTATTTTGATAAAGGTAATATTTCTCAGTCATCAGCTGTCAGGTTATAGTCCTATGAAAATCCATGACCTTGAGTTTGACATTTCAAAGTCATTCACAGTCAAAGGTCATGATGCCAAATGAAAGCCCATATGGTACTTCCTATAAGTTGATAATGGTAAACATCTGTCTACCATCAATCGTTTTCAAGTTACAGCCCTCTGAAAATCTGTGACCTTGAGTTTGACCTTTCAAGATTACTCAAGGTCAAAGATCATGGTGCCAAATGAAAGGCCATATGGGAGTTCCTATATGCTCATAATAGTAAACATTTGTCTATCGGCAACCGTTTTTGAGTTATAATGGAAAATGTTATTTTGACCGAAAGGTTGTCCTTTCCAGTGACCTTGACCTTCACTTTGACCTGATTACCCACAAAATTTAATCAGGTAATCTATGGACCATTGCCCACCTACCTTGAAAATTTGAAGTCAATCAGTGCAACCAGTGCTTAATTTGTGAAGTGGGAGGTCCCGGGCCGGAACGCAGGAGGTGGGTGGATCCGGCGACTCAAAAAAAAAAAAAAAAAGGCGGGGGGCGTTTTTTTCTTTAAACTGGGCATCAGTCCAGATAGCCCCACTTGCCTCACCGCCATCACCAGTCTCATCTTCCCGATCCTCATCCTCATTCCCTCTGACGGTTGCAATTGGTGCACTAACACTTCTAGCTTCACCGCCATCATCATTCTTCTCGTCTTCTTTTTGATCGTTCCCGCGGACTGGTACACTTGCAGCAGGTGCTGGTGCAGTGTCACTGTGTCCAACGTCGTCCATTTTAGGTTGTTTAGGATCCGGCTGTCCTGGGACTTTGAAAAATTTTAGTAAGCTTTCTTGTTTTTTTGCCATTTTTTCCACAGCGCAAGCTAACGGCTACAAAAAACCCGGTGTTCTATTGAGCGGAAGTATACACCCCATGTCCCCCCCCCTTCCCCTTTCGCATAGATTTTGTGGATGTCATAGGAGAGAAATCAACAACAGACATCAAAATCAAAACCGAACACTAAACAAATTTTTATTTACTTATTTATTTAATTTATTGTTTGATTTTTTTTCCCTTTGTGATGGTCACGGAGGTGATCTGATCCATTTAAATAGCTGCCGGAACACCGAATGAAATGAAAATAGCTGCCGGATCCGACGATGGAGGTTCCGGATCTTGTTCCGTCATGTTCCGGCTCAAATTAAGCCCTGGGTGCAACCGACTAGACGCTAGATTGTTAACAGACAGACACGCACACAAACAGACAAACAAACTGCACTGATTACAATACCTCACCCTGCTTACTCATCGCAGGCGAGGTAATAATCTTATTCACTTCTAATATTTTTAGTGAGTAGACAAGTGAAGTAGGGGCCTCCACAAAGAGCCTACACTCATAAAGGCCCTTGGACATGGCTCCTGACCATCTGGATCAGATCTGGCAGTGTCTTTTAGTGCAGTCAAGTCAGAGGGAAGAAAGTGTCTCACCTTTTTTTTTTTTGTCTTGAGCCATGGGCTACAATGACAATAGTCAATTTTGTGATGCTCCTGATACCATAAAGCCCAGACACTTATACTTCCATGCATCATCTCACACTTAGTTTAGTTTATTGGTTTTTGTTAACAGGGACCATGCACAACCCAGCTGTTGTGCCAGAGTTAGCTATAAGCTCATTTTCATCTGTGGTCTCTGGGCAGGCGATGTAAAAGCATGTACAATACAGACAATCCAAAACAACAATTAACCACAACAATTAACAAAATTTACAACAATACAGTATCACATACAACCCCAATTCCAAAAACAGTTGGGACAAAGTACAAATTGTAAATAAAAAGGGAATGCAATAATTTACAAATCTCAAAAACTGATATTGTATTCACAATAGAACATAGACAACATATCAAATGTCGAAAGTGAGACATTTTGAAATTTCATGCCAAATATTGGCTCATTTGAAATTTCATGACAGCAACACATCTCGAAAAAGTTGGGACAGGGGCAATAAGAGGCTGGAAAAGTTAAAGGTACAAAAAAGGAACAGCTGGAGGACCAAATTGCAACTCATTAGGTCAATTGGCAATAGGTCATTAACATGACTGGGTATAAAAAGAGTATCTTGGAGTGGCAGCGGCTCTCAGAAGTAAAGATGGGAAGAGGATCACCAATCCCCCTAATTCTGCGCCGACAAATAGTGGAGCAATATCAGAAAGGAGTTTGACAGTGTAAAATTGAAAAGAGTTTGAACATATCATCATCTACAGTGCATAATATCATCAAAAAATTCAGAGAATCTGGAAGAATCTCTGTGCGTAAGGGTCAAGGCCGGAAAACCATACTGGGTGCCCGTGATCTTCGGGCCCTTAGACGGCACTGCATCACATACAGGCATGCTTCTGTATTGGAAATCACAAAATGGGCTCAGGAATATTTCCAGAGAACATTATCTGTGAACATAATTCACCGTGCCATCCGCCGTCGCCAGCTAAAACTCTATAGTTCAAAGAAGAAGCCGTATCTAAACGTGATCCAGAAGTGCAGACGTCTTCTCTGGGCCAAGGCTCATTTAAAATGGACTGTGGCAAAGTGGAAAACTGTTCTGTGGTCAGACGAATCAAAATTTGAAGTTCTTTATGGAAATCAGGGACGCCGTGTCATTCGGACTAAAGAGGAGAAGGACGACCCAAGTTGTTATCAGCGCTCAGTTCAGAAGCCTGCATCTCTGATGGTATGGGGTTGCATTAGTGCGTGTGGCATGGGCAGCTTACACATCTGGAAAGACACCATCAATGCTGAAAGGTATATCCAGGTTCTAGATCAACATATGCTCCCATCCAGACGACGTCTCTTTCAGGGAAGACCTTGCAATTTCCAACATGACAATGCCAAACTACATACTGCATCAATTACAGCATCATGGCTGCGTAGAAGAAGGGTCCGGGTACTGAACTGGCCAGCCTGCAGTCCAGATCTTTCACCCATAGAAAACATTTGGCGCATCATAAAACGGAAGATATGACAAAAAAGACCTAAGACAGTTGAGCAACTAGAATCCTACATTAGACAAGAATGGGTTAACATTCCTATCCCTAAACTTGAGCAACTTGTCTCCTCAGTCCCCAGACGTTTACAGACTGTTGTAAAGAGAAAAGGGGATGTCTCACAGTGGTAAACATGGCCTTGTCCCAACTTTTTTGAGATGTGTTGTTGTCATGAAATTTAAAATCACCTAATTTTTTTCTTTAAATGATACATTTTCTCAGTTTAAACATTTGAAATGTCATCTATGTTCTATTCTGAATAAAATATGGAATTCTGAAACTTCCACATCATTGCATTACGTTTTTATTTACAATTTGTACTTTGTCCCAACTTTTTTGGAATCGGGGTTGTATAAACATCATACAGAACATGCACAACATGGTCACAGTGATCAGTTCCACACAAAGATCAATGATCACATGATTGATTTGTCTTGAGCCTTTTTTTTTTTTGCTGGGTGCACTGTGAGGTCAGCTCATCAACAAGGACTTTAGGATTGCCCTCATATGTTGCATATGCCACTGCCAATTGGGGCTATATTTTATTATCTAATATAAATAAGCTTCAACATATGCACTGTGCTGTCATAATCCCCAATACATTAACCATTTGAACGATAGCTGGTACACCGAAATGCCTTAATGGAAGAGTAACAAATTGGTGTAAACCTAACAGGGTAAAGAAAATAGGTTTTTTTCATTAGACCTTGTTGACAAAGTCTGGGGTTGAACCCAGGGTCAAATTTTAACAGGACATTAGTTGTTTGTGACTACTGTTTAATGAAAAAAAAAAAGATGATTTTGAAAAAGTCTTAAAAGTGAGGTGTTTCTGACTATTCAATCGTTATTCCACGAAATCAAGTCATACATGAACTGATAGCCAACGAGGCACATAGCATCGAGTTGGCTATAAGCAATGTACAACAAGACTGAGTGAAATAACTGTTTTATTCTATCCACATTCACCGGATTTTAAGAAACAATGAGTATTTTTTGCAAATTCGATAAATAAAAATGTCTGACAAAATCATTTCTGCTTAGAAATCAAAAGACATACGGTTAGGTTAATATGGGACGGCCTTGGGCTGAGGTGCCCTTGAGCGAGGCACCTAACTCCCAACTGCTCCCTGGGCACTGTTAGCATGGCTGCCCACTGCTCTGGGTATGTGTGTGTGCTCATTGCTCACATGTGTGTGTTCACTGCTTCAGATGGGTTAAATGCAGAAAGGAATTTTACAAGTGTGTGATGAATAAAGTTGCTGTTGTTGTTATTCTTCTAGAATGTAAATAAATCAGCCAAATGACAGGAGCAATTTGTGAAAAATAATAATAATAATTCTTGAAAAATTAAAAAGGATTCGTTCTTACCATGAAATACTTTTATTCCCCATTTTATTTTTAATTTTTTTTTTGGGGGGGGGGGCGTTTTTGAGTAGGGTTTTTATTTCGTCCTTGGGTGGTTGAGGAACACGTGCAGCCATTTTGTTTTTCTCTACTTATGGTATATGAGCTGATAGTTTAGTAGTAGAGTAGCCAATCAGAGCATGCGATTGCTCATATCCAGTGAATGTGGATAGAATAATACTGTACATAATAGTATCAGGGTTGGGTATTGAACACAGCTGTTGTTGGTGCACAGCTGTTGTTGGTCTGTTGTTGGTGTACTGTGTTAAGAAACACTTACTCTGGACGAGCTAAATCATGGACAAGCAAGCCATGGATGAAGTTGTCTTTATGAGTTTCATGTCTCCTTCCTCCCCTCCCACAACTCCAACAATGAGCTCCTTTTCCCTCACCAGGATGACACCGCAGGGTGATCCTGAGGCAAACATGGATATGTTCAAGAGCACCACCTTGCCTGATCAAAGTGGGTGCATGCTCCATATCCAGGCTTTTCTGACTGGAGATATCCAGCTGATGGCCTATAGTCTGACATCCAAGAACCAGTATGATTTATATGGTAGTTAGAAAAAGCATGCATGAGAAGTTCAGTCTGTCTCCAGAGGAGCATCATTGGTCCAAGTCCAAGTGATGGCATTGAAAGAAGGGGTCAGGCTATTCACGCTCACTCAGAGGCTGCTTCTTGGAAAAAGCTGCTGCAACCTGTGATACACTCTGGACTGTGACTCAACTGTTGATCTCAAAAAGCCACAGGGAGGTCAATAGATTAATAAATGTGGTTGATATAGTGTAGAAATCCAGAGTTCAACCACAAAGTCTCTCTGTATAGTTTGAATAAATTGTATCTGAATAAGTTTTCCTTTATATGAAATAAGCCTTACCGTATGTAAGCATTATGAGTGCTTCCAGTCATTGCTGTAGTTAAGTCACTAAACCTTGAGTCTGAGTCCAGTCTCAAGTCCCCAGTGTTCAAATCCAAATCATTAAAGAAAATTTCGAGTCCGAGAACAAGACTCCAACCGCACCATTTGACGGTGGCTGTTTCAGCGCCATTAACATTAGTTTGTTCCTGAACATGACGTATGAACAGGTGAATGTGTGTTCTCTTTGTCATGGTTGGGAGATGGATGGAAGTGCAGAAGGTGTGTTTAATAATACAAGTGAAGACAGGTAAACAATCCAGAACGGCAGGCAAAATTGTAAAACAGTGAAACAGGCAATAGGTTGAGCAAGGCACAAACAGGCTATCGTAGACTCGGCAGAGTCAAATACAAGAAACAGGAAGTCAGGAATCCAGGAAAACAAACAAGGAAATAATGTGTTAGCAATGCAATTCAATACTTCACAAAGTAAGCGTGATTTCACAGTCTTTATATAGGTGCACTGATTGCGCCTTAATCCTGTACAGGTGCGAGTCGTTTACGGTGCGTGTGCATGAGAGTCCGCTTGGTGTGCGTGCTGTCCGGAGCACGCCTGAGAGTCTCTCTGATGCACGCACCAAGGCACGCAGGTGTGACACTCTTGCACGAAATTAGTACAAAAATTAATGTAGATATAAATATCTTATGCCAAATTATTATGGCATGTTATAAAAAATAAAGAAAAAAAAATCAGAGTCCTCGTCTCCAATTTGCGAGTCCGAATGCACGAGTTAATGCACAAATCCGAGTCCAAGTCGTCAGTGCTCGAGTCCAAGTCAAGTCATGAATCCTTAAAATTAGGGCACGAGTCCTGGACTCGAATACTACAAGCCTGCTTCCAATAAATAAGTATTACGCAGAAATCTCTGAAGGTATGATACATTACAAATGTAAATGTATTTACTGCTCATTTGGTCAGTTGTAAATATGAACATATCAGTCGTGCGTCTGAATCTGTGACTGAATGCAATGCCTCTCTGACATCCGTTGTTTCTCTCCACAGTGAGTACCACAACTTTACATCCTGCACAGAGAATAAGACTTTGAAGCATGGCTGCTTTTGGCCCAACCCGGTGGTAGAGCACTATATTATCCTTGTCCACAAACAATTCTTTTCCAACTGCACTTCTACATCCACGGACTGGACTCACATACCAGAAGACACTATCACCTTAACCATAGGTATTCTTATCATAGTTGCAGTCTTACTTACACTGGCCATGATCACATCAGTCGTATGGTGCAGCAAGCAAAGATAGTACCTATAGGTGGAAAATTTAATGGATACGGTGTACAAGATCTGTTTTACCCAGAGAGTACTAATCACACATTAAACCTGGCTCCATGAGATTTACATTTGTATTTAACTTCTTTGGCTGACACCTTTAACCAAAATGACTTACAAATGAGACAAGACATAACTGCGCAGTTGAGGCCTAAAGGCCTTGCTCAGGGACTCAACTTACAGCAGCTTACTAATTCTTCATGTGCAACCACATGACCAAATAGTGTGACGTATGCATCCACCACCATGTTGGATGATATACAAATCCAAAATGCCATCTTGTGCAAAGAATAACTGCGATGCATCTCTGACTTTCTTGAAATCTGATTCTCTGGAGTCCTCTGCCAAGTCAGGATTCAGAGAAAAAGTTGAAATTTGTGGCTTTGACCCGTATACGTTAAAGCCATCCAATTATACAGAGGATTTGGCCTCGTTACCACCGATTGAATATCCTGATATTGTGAACTGTCTTATTCTACAAAAAAAAAAGTGTCTAAGTAAAACGAAGTTACTTCTAATCTGGCTTTCTTGGCAGATCTTTCATTTGTCCTGTTGCTTCTTGATACTGCGAGATGAGTTTTCGTCTTGATCTTATCATGTCCTAATTAGTGTGTTGGTGCCCAATCTGGATTTGTTTTATCGTGTAGGTTTGCTGGTGTTCCTGCAGGGTGAGATACAGAGTGTTTGCGTTAAAGCTCAAAAGTTCAATTTAATCAACAGAAAACAGCTTTAATTAGCAATGAACTCTTACCAGATATAAAGTGGTCACCACACACGCGGGTGTAATGAGCTTTTTCCTCAGTTAAGTCCTCACGTATGTTTTTGAACGCATTCTCTGGACAGTTCTTCATCTGTTTTGTTGCTGTTTTTAATTATTTTGGGAATTCTGAAGCACCGTTTCTCGTTGTCATGAGTAGCATTATTACCTCAATTATATCCCGCTAACAAAGTAGGCATTGTCTTCTTCAAAGGCAATGAAATCAAAAGAAAAATCATGAAATCTTGCAGCAGCTTACACGTGAACTGCTGCTATCTTGGTAGTTATCATCCAACATGGTGGACTTCCGGTTTGGAAAATAAGTGTGACGTCACATGCACACAAAGAATACGGGGAATTGAACTCACAGCTTCTTACAAGGCTAATAGAGGCTTTGCACAGTCACATGACTCCATAGCAACAGTAACTAGGGCGCCAGGACAAGGGGCACACTTCAGTGCTTCATGCAGCCAACTTAATTGTTACTGATCAGTACGGGAAGGTTTTGGATGTACAAATCGTTTTGAACGAAACAAAGACATCAGATTTTTAAAGGACCCATGGCATGGTGGTTTGTTGATGCTTTAAACGGGCTCGTGGAGGTTTCCGGATGTTATATCCGCAGCCTTTCTCGAAATGAACCCTCGGCACGTAGATATAGCCTCCTGGGAGAAAGCCCCATTTCAGCCCTTTTCCCAGTGCGTTGTTTTGCTAATGAGAAGCAGGAGGCGGGGAAGGGTAGAGGGTGGGGGCGGGTCTTATCATTAATATTCATGACATGTAAACGTGTTACCTCTGATTGGCTAACAGCACTGTGACGCTACCTCCAGTGGGTCAGAACAAGCGGATGTGGGTGTCTTACTATGGCGAGAGAGAAGGAACAAACCGCGAAGGGAAAAATACCGCGCGCTGACATCATTAAGGTGCGACGCGAGGAAATAAAATAAATTCAACAAATGTTTGGGTTTTTACTGAACAAACAAACAAATAAAATGAATGAGTGACTTAAAAAAAAGAATGTGGGTGTCTTTGTAAAAACTGTTTTGATTGGCTATTATAACAGAGCATGCTGCATGCTTTTTGCTTTTGTAGCGCAGAGTACCTGGCTAACTGCAGGAAGCGGTTAGCTGCACAGCTAATGTAGCCATTGCAAGGCTAACGTGGCGCCGATTTTAAAACACGGCAAAACGACTTAACAGTTATACACTTACTTGTTCGCTGTTTGTGGCTGATGCGGCAGGGATGCTTGGTACGGACCCAGGCTTCAGTGACAGTTGATGTGCAAAACCTGCCCTGTACTGTCCCAAGTTGTGGAAACATTCATCAGGAAAATGCTTCCGACAAACATACACCGTCTTAGGTAGACTCGACGGCGTATTATTGAAGTAAATAAAATTAAGCCGCTGCGTCTTCAGGGGCTCTCCCGTCGGCAGTAAAAACAGACTCTTTTCTGTGTTGTCACATCCATGTACAGCGCAATTTCCATGTTTCGCTCGCTTAGGTGGTGCCATGTTGTGTCCTCTATGGTCTTCTCACTACAACTGGGCGGGCAATTCATACAGTGGGTGGGAATCCAGAGGGGGGGCGTGGGGATCATCTCCCTTGCTGACGTAGTAAAGGGAGGAGTTTATCAACGCGCCGTTTTGACGCCCCATTCTCAAATGTTGGGCATAGTTTGGTTTACACATTATGAAATTTCTAGCCACTGGGGTGACTTAAGAAGGTCAGAGGAACTCATTTTAACGTTAAAAAACCTCAGAAAGTGAAAGTTTCATGCCATAGGACCTTTAAAAAAATTTAACAAAAGTAATTCATCATCGGGGGAAAAATAGAGAAATTTCTAAACATAGATGGGAAAAATGAAAAAAAAAATTCAGTGGGACTGTGTGTCGAAAAGAGAGGTCAAAAACCCAATGGTATGCTCACTTCATTTCCACGAAGGTAAGAATACAAAAATTATAAGTTCACAACTGCAACGCGGTGCTCATTCTTATACAGTGAAGAGAACATGAGCATCAACACAGCCTCACCTTAACTGAGACTTAAAAAGTGCATTTATATTCAGGGATCCTTCAGAGCGTGTTGTGCATGCACTTGGGACCCAGTCATTATGGGAAATACCTGATGCTGATTTCAACACAATCAGCACGCTGTTTTCACAGACATTTTGTGAAGTATTCTGTCAGGTATATGGCGGTAGACGGGTCTAAGTGCAGGAAAAGTGTTTATTAGCAGGTGTGATATTTACAAAAACAAAAATGAAACTGAAAGCAGAGTCATAAACATGGCTAGAAACAAACATGACAGTCATAATGATAATACTTCACAAAGCTTCTGTGTCCTTGAACACGTGTGATGATTGCTCTCAAATCAGTATCAGGTGTTTCCCATAATGACTGGGTCCCAAGTACACGCACAACGTGTGCCGAAGGATCCCCGAATGTAAATACACTAAGTCTCGGTGAAAGTTAGGCTATGATGAGCCGCTGTGTTGAGGCTCATGTTCACTTCATTGTCTAAGAATGAGCACCTTGCTGCAATTGTGAAATGATATATATATTTTTTTATTCTTACCTTAGTGGAAATGAAGTGAGCATACCATCGGGTTTTTACCTCTCCGTTTGACACCGAGTCCCACCGAATGCGTTTAATACGAGGCACTCATCCTTTAAGCTAAATTCTCAGAAGCACATAAAAATCCTTCCTACAATCAACAATGAAACCACTGAAATAGGTCGGCATGAGGTACAAAAACTGCCACCATTTGTTTTGTGTACAATTTCTTGTCTCATATACATTATTGTACCTGGTGCCACAATGTAGTCATAGATATTGTGACATGTTTTGGTATACACTGTTATTATATACTTATATTAAAAGAGAAATATATGATAGAGTATATGTAAACTGAGGGTACAACATAAATATAGTGATACTGTATATGCACACAGAATTATCCTTCTCTGCTCCATCTCTTTCCCACTACTACCAATTTTTACCCTTTCCCACACTCACAAGCAAACAATCCAAACAGGATGTCAACCCCCAGTGACCTTCCTTCCTTCCTTTCTTCTTCATATTGCTGTAACTGATCTGGCACATCCACATAAACATATTTCCAACCCCCAGGGTTACACAATGTACAGTATAAATAAAACCTCATGAACTGAACTATTTTTATTGTAGTGAATAACACAGCATTTGTACACGATCATCAAGCTTTTGAAACAAAATCACAAGGTTTCATGATTAATATTAAAGCTAAACTTTTTTATTTATTTGGGTCCTGGTTTTCCAAAAGTGGGGTTTCAGTGGGGTGCTATACTCACGTTACTATCTTACAATAAGCTTTATGGGACAAGAATAAGTCCTAGGGTTACAAATATCTAATTTACTAATGAAATGTTGTTCTGGTGCATGATGGACAATTTCATTTTCTATGATGTGTTTTCTGTTATGTAACTTTATGGGCTGAAAATGGTCGAACTAGTTGTTCTATTGCAGGGACATGCCATTAAAATGAGAACATTTCAAAGGAAGTTTTTGTTTGAAATACAACGAAAGCTTCAGGCATTAATTTCCTGTTTATGATTTAAATCCCACAGTGCCGATTCCAAATTTAAGCTTGAATAGGTCCAAGCTAAACAGTCTCACATTTGGAGCTGAGTGAATACCTGGCTTATTTTAAAGCTGTATTTTGCACTGTGAGAAATAAAACTCAGTATAAACACAACTATGCCCTGTTTGGTCAATCTACTGAAGAACAGTGCTATTTTTTAAAATTTTAATTTTAACATCTGAGGCCTGACTAATCACAGATGACTGCTTAATGACTACATGGGAAGCCCGGCCTCAATAAAATTCTCATCTCATCTCATTGTCTCTAGCCGCTTTATCCTGTCCTACAGGGTCGCAGGCAAGCTGGAGCCTATCCCAGCTGACTACGGGTGAAAGGCGGGGTACACCCTGGACAAGTCGCCAGGTCATCACAGGGCTGACACATAGACACAGACAACCATTCACACTCACATTCACACACTGTAAAAAAAAATGTGTTGTTTTAACTTAAAAAAGTTAGTGCAAGGGCTGCCTTAAAATTTTGAGTTCACTGGAATTCACATAGTAAGTTAAATTGTTGTGAACTTACTATATTAATTTCAGTGAACTCAAAATTTTAAGGCAGCCCTTAAGGCAACCCTTGCACTAACTTTTTTTAAGTTAAAACAACAAATAATTTTTTACAGTGCACCTACGGTCAATTTAGAGTCACCAGTTAACCTAACCTGCATGTCTTTGGACTGTGGGGGAAACTGGAGCACTCGGAGGAAACCCACGTGGCCATGGGGCTCGAACCCGGACCTTCTTGCTGTGAGGCGACAGCGCTAACCACTACACCACCGTGCCGCCCCGCCTCAATAACATTTTTTATTAAATTGCAGCAATGAAATACAGTAGTTCTATATTAAATGTGTCTGTATTATTCATGACTCTTTGTGAAATTAAATATTTAGCAACTCAAACGATCAAATATGTCACTACAACATTGCGTTATATGTTCATTTAAACCGAACTCTCTTTGGTGGACAGTACAGCCTCAATGTAAATCTCTTTTGAAGCCTCCGACATGTCATTATACAACTCCAGCGAAGCACAGCATCTATGGCCTCCTCCTGAGCTTTACATTAAAAAATAAAAAAAAAATCTGTGTTTATTGGACAGGAATTCTTTACTCATCTCGCCCGGATGCACAATTTCTCCATAATGATTGGGAGAACTCTTAAAGGTAAACTGCCTTTCAGATTTTTCAAGTTTAGGTCATAAAAATAATTTTCCCTGACACCCAATTATTTTTGTTTAGTGGACCGAAAGCTACTGAATTTGAAGTCTGTGTGCTCATGCGCACACTCACCTTTGTCATCATCTTCCTCTTCTTTTGGGTTTTACAGCAGCTGGCATCCAATGTTGCATTACTGCCATCTACAAGTTTATCTTGACCATGCACTGACAGTTCCATCATTCTGTCGCTAAATGAACAGCTGACCACACTGAGGTGCTCGCTGACCGCCGATATTTATTAGTTTGGTCTTGCGTTTCCTTTCCTTCACAACATATGCCCTGTGTCCGAAATCACTCCTTACTCACTATATAGTGGACTATATAGTGAGGTGGCCATTTTGTAGTGCTGTCCAAATGTATAGTGAGAATTATTACACCCTATATAGTGCACTCAAAGTATCCCACAATGCATCACGAAAAGTAGTGTACAACTGATGGTCACTAACCAAGCAATATATCCCATCATGCATTGCGGTCGCGCTGAAAGAAATCAAATCAAAAGCCTCAAATTTGATTTAACAAAAGGCAGCGGCGGGCGGCGTGGTGGTGTAGTGGTTAGCGCTGTCGCCTCACAGGAAGGAGGTCCAGGTTCGAGTCCCATGGCCGGCGAGGGTCTTTCTGTGTGGAGTTTGCATGTTCTCCCTGTGTCCGCGTGGGTTTCCTCTGGGTGCTCCGGTTTCCCCCACAGTCCAAAGACATGCAGGTTAGGTTAACTGGTGACTCTAAATTGACCGTAGGTGTGAGTGTGAATGGTTGTCTGTGTTTATGTGTCAGCCCTGTGATGACCTGGCGACTTGTCCAGGGTGTACCCCGCCTTTCGCCCGTAGTCAGCTGGGATAGGCTCCAGCTTGCCTGCGACCCTGTAGAACAGGATAAAGCAGCTAGAGATAATGAGATGAGATGAGAAAAGGCAGCGGCAAAGAAGAAAGTATTCAGCCTTGATTTAAAAGAACTGAAAGATGCAGCAGACACAAAGTACTTTGTATTGATTAATGTGGGAAATACGCTCAGTATAATATTTATTTATCACAAAAATACATGCATGTATTTATTATTTTGAAAACCCACCAGCCAACTGATCTGGGACGTTTTAATTGCATGACAGTAATGACGTAAATAACGGCGCGGCGGAGTGGTGTCCGAAAGTGGGTTTTTTTTTTTCATTTTATCAATGAGCTCACTATATAGTCCTCTATATAGTAATTCCCTGTATAGTGAGTAGGGAGTAGTGAATGAGTGTGTGATTTTGGACATAGGGAACATCTTTTCTTTTTGCTTTCCGTTACCGTAGTCCGTCTTTCACGTTTCATTCGCATGCTCACGTCCTCCATTTTTCTCTCCTGTTTCAAATTTGTATCCCACAATGCCTTGCACGAACAGGGAAAGCCCACCCTATGTATGACGTAGTATCTTGAATTGGGTCATGGTGAAGCAGGAAAAAATAGCGGAGAATTTAGGGCCACGTAATTGTTCTATTTAAATAACCTAATAAATTTGGAAGTCTGTGATTTGAATTCAGTAGCTTTCGGTCCACTAGACAAAAATAATTGGATGATGTCAGGGAAAATTCTTTTTATGGCCTAAACTTGAAAAATCTGAAAGTCAATATACCTTTAAACCAAAAACATTTGTCACTATTGCACCTCTAATAGCAAGAAACAAAAAAGACTAACAACATTACAGCAAGCAGCACACTGCGGGAAAAGATTGAGTATCCTGAGGCAAAGATAACGGTGTTAACTTTTCTACAAAGGCCTGACATATGTCTGAATACCGACAGTAACATTTAATGTTGATTGTTAAACAGTGCAAACATCTGTAAAATGTCTAAATAACTTTCAGCAGCATATCTATGTGTCAGCAAACACACTGACCTCAAGAAGAGTCAAATGAGACTATGAACAAAGGGGTGGACTGGAGAACGTGCACACACACACGGTGAGAGAGAGAGAGAGAGAGAGAGAGAGAGAGAGATATTTTCACTTTGTCACTTTTAAAATATGAGGTTAAACACCCCAACAACACACCAACACAATATTATTATTTTGACGCTTTTAAAATATGTACTTACCAAATAACATCAGGCTACAAATACCAAATTGTATTATGCTTTTCTTGTTGTAAACAATATAATTGGATTTTACACAGACAGCTGTGGTCTACGTGCGTATCAAGCATGTCAGTTCTGCACTATTGTGGTCTGGTCAAAAAAAAAAAAGGATCAGTCCAGTCAGATTATTATTTTTTTTATTTTTATTTTTCCTATATATCCATTTTATTCAGATATTTTTAGTTGGACATGCTTTGAGGCTGTTTATTTAATGCTTGTGATTTTTTTTTCTCCAATCAAATTTAAACTGAAAGATTTCCTGGTCAGCTTTACACTTTTTTGTGCAGGCCATGATGTCCTTGGTTTAGGACAGCTAATGATTATCTGTTACTTATGACAGGAGACTTTAAAGGAGATATGCAGAACCATGGCCTCACTTTTTGTTTGTAAATGCCTTGAGACCTCAAGAATGGCACAGGAATAGTTTTAAGCGTTGAACGGAGAACTGAACAAAAAACTGAAAGTCAGATTGTTTCAAAACAATCGGCCACAAGGTCGGCCTTCAAGAAGCGAGAACACAAACGGGTAAGATGCGACTCTCATTTGGATACAAAACAACAAAAAGAACACCACTCGTTGTTTACCTGTATTTAGATTAATACATATATTATATATTATATTATATGTACACATATAATACATTAATAACTGTATTGTGTGTTTAAGTTACCGGTATAAGATTATTTAATTTGCTTCAGAATGTGATTGTCTCAGTTCATCTGATTATTTAATTAGCTTTTTATGTTTTATCAGTGAAAATGCATGCATGTACATGTGTGTTGCATAAGTTATAACACCTATCCTGTTTTAATGAGAGTCAGCCCACAATCAGCGAAGTCAAGTCAGTCTTAGTTGAGCAAGTCGGTAACGGTATTTCTTACCTTCACCATAAATTTTTATTTATATGACTTTGATCTATAGCTGTCAAAGGCCTCTGCCTTAAAACCGGTTCCTGCTATGACGTCCTGCACTCGGCTGGCTGGCTCAGCGGGGCAGCTCAAATGCCAACTTTGCGGTCAATTTTAAAGGAAAAGGCAACTTTTGTACAAAACCAGGTGTGTAATAGGAGAAAAATATATACGTGATCAATTCCGTTAATTATTTCCATTATATATCGAACATGAAAAAATATTTTTAACTTTGAAATCATGAATTGACACAGAGGAGTCGAAGTTGGAGGAGTCAGCCATTTTGAGATTGTGGGCAACTATAAACCAATCAGAATCTTTCGTTAATGCGCCTCCCTCTGATCTGTGACGTCACTGGGCCCATGAAAACAGTGTTTACAAGCAGATCACTGTGATTAGGAGTCCCGGCAGGTGGCTTGTATTCGATTCGTTTATATCCCGACCTTGTCAGCTGTCAGATTTATGTTCATGGACCCGGTAAGCTGGTAAATAATATTTATTTATTTTTTTCTTTACCAAATTCTAACAGAAAACGAGAGCGCCCGAAAGGGAAAACCGAGCCGAGCCGCTTCACGCATGCGCAGTAGGCTTGGTAGGACAAATCCAAATAGGAGTCATTCAGGATTCAGCCGTGTTTTTGCTCCGTGTTTTTACTCAACCAAAGTTATACAGTATTATGAGCTTTAAGTTGCATAAATAAAACCATTTGGTGAAACTTTGAAGAAGCGATTGTACTGGTTTTTTACCTTATTACCATGAAGCACTGAAGAGTTCTTTTCAGTGGTGGGCCGCATGACATCACGCAGTAGATCAATATGGCGGAACGCATCTTCGCTGAGCTCAGCGCAAGTCCATATTATTAAAAGTTAAAAGATACTGTTATGCGGTCTGTTCTTTCTCTATAAATTCCATGATTGATTACTTTATATATTTATCTATCTATTTGTGGTGATTTTGTACAAAAGTTGCCTTTTCCTTTAACTCTCAAAAATATATATATATTTATCCCCATTTATGCAGCATACAAGAGTCAAGATTGGAGATACTATCCACTCAGAAATGTATTTAAAAATGAAGGTTCTGCGTATCTCCTTTAAGCTGCTAATCAAAGACTGCAGAGAGCATGCATGTCTTCTGATGTCTATGTGCACTTGACAGCATAGATCGGAGGTCAAGTGTATGGTGTGAGATGAGGTCAAAATAAGGTAGAACAATGTATATTTTATTTAACGTGTTTTGACAGGTGAGTTAATGACAATGGGTCAGTGTGGGCCAGACATTTGGCTCTTACGGGCTGGACCTGGCCCGTGGGCTGCCATTTGGGGTTTATGGGCCTAGGTTGTGTACTACTGGGTACGGGTGTAAACATCAGGACTCCATACAGTAATATGTATTTAGGCACTGCCTAAAATCAGAGCTCCTGATGAGTTTGAGAAAATTATTTGCAAGGGCACAAAATCAACCTGAATAGAATAATAATATTATAGCATACGAAGCATCGAATTGTGTAGTGTAGTATATTTCACGTCAAATAAATTGCTGCATTGTCTCGTAACAGTGATACCAATAATGAGATTTCAATTCAGTTCAGTTCAAAACACTTTATTTGTCCCCTAGGGGCAATTTAAAAGGCACACAGAGAAGTACAGTTAAACACATAAATAAAAAACAAAACAAACATGAAACATATTTATGACAGTGTGCAAAGTGACAGTATGTGGATAAATAACTGTACAGTGGTACAATAGGTATATGATAATTAAAAAAATAATTTGTAATAAATAGATGTGCATCGCAGTTACGAATACATATTTATTCCTTTCTTTGACACGGCATTCCATCCGCCAGAAAAAACACCACGACGTTTATTATAGTGTGACTCTGCTGGGTGCCTGGTGGACAGCTGTGAACCAGCGCTTTCAGTTTACATCATTACTATATACTTACCATCCAATATTATCGAACATAAGAACTAATCGATATTGATCCGCAGTAGTTTTAGATTATCTAAAAACTAAGGAAAGATGCTGATAATTGAACTATACAATAATATATTGAACTATCCGGTGTAGCAGTAGTGTTAGCGAAGGCCGATGCTAGCTTACCCGTGACTCGGTGCTGTTAGCATGGCAGTCCAATTACCTTCTAGCTGGTGTAGTGTTAGCGCAGGCCAATGCTAGTGTAGGCCAATGTTAGTGCAGTCAAGCCAAATTATTATTATTATTATTATTATTATTATTATTATTTTCCCTGTGTAATTTACTTTGTTGATTTTAAAATCAACATTGACAACTACACACAACAAAGCTACCTGGCAGCCAAAATTCTCTCAAAATCTTCCGCTTTTAATGAAGCAAACCTGGTGGCCATGTTTGTTTACAAACTGTCAGTCACTTCCCAGTGCAGAAGTTTTACATCTCCAACGTGTCTCTTTTCCAGTTTTTTGATGTCCGTTGGTATGTTTTTCTCTTGTAAATATGCGTGAAGAATATTTAATGAAATTTTGGTAGCCTTTCGGGTGTTCAGTGCGTCTTTAGTTTCAGTTTTCAGTTTATTTATTTTGTGCTTAAACCTAGCACTAGATTAGCCTCGTCTTCTCTCTTTCCTGGCCAACAAAAAAATGATTGTGCACATGCGCAGCAGAAAAGTTTTGTCATCGGATCGTCGCATGAGCTCTGACGTGTGACAGTGTTGTCTTGACAACGTGCAATATTATAACAATATTGCACGCTCATTCTCCATTGGGAAGAGTGGTGTAATACATAGAGGATAAGCGATATGATAATATTGCATGCTATCAATAAACCCACTAGAAGGGAATAGAATATGTTTTTATTCCATGGAAAAAGTGGCCTGTATGTATAATAATTTATGATACTACTGCTGCAATATGATTTAACAGAGTCTAGGCTAGGGCTACTGTTATACACAAATGATGTTGATGTACACAAGGACTGTTTTAAAAAGAGTTACTGTATGGGCAAATCTGAATCTGATGCCATTTGTACCTAATGTGTTCAGTTAGTGGACATTTCAGAAATAAATAAAATCTATTTCCCCAATAAATAGGCAGAGTATTACTGAAGATTTAATTAATGAGCCTAATATTTGAAAAGTTGGATTATGTTCAGGATTTAGAGGATTTTGACCTCATGAACAATGCTTGTGATCTGGTGTGCAAATTGCGGTTTTTAAAATCCGTAGAAAGTTTCTCCTACAAGAAACAGCCATTAAGAGTAAGCTACATATACGGTACACTCACTGTTTGAAACTGATTAATGTTCGAAACAAACGTTCAAAGGGAAAGTTCTATCTGCTAAGGAAATTTATTTTATTTTAAGTAATATATTTAAATTATTTTTATAGCAAAAGAAACATTTTGAGTGAATAAAGTGCACTGTATTACCATTTTATTCATACTGCTAGTATATGTTTAACATGTTACAGGTATAAAAACTATTTCTAAATTTATATATTTAATGAGTATTCATGAATTCAGCTTCTTGAGTGGGTCTGGGCTATGGCATGTAAAATGTCAATTTCATTGTTCACCAATAACATCTAACATGATAAAATATTTTGAACATTATATATTTTTCACACTGATCTTTTTTCTTTTTAAGTTACAATGTTGCCTTTCATGACTGTCATTTTTTAAATTCCTCAATACTGAAAGGGTTGGACTTCAACAAATAATGCTCAAACTCACTAACCTTTATTAGTGGTTGACCATATACTGCTACATACCAGGGGTTCTGTGGTAACTATGGCAATATTTTCTAGAATGAATTTATAAAAAGTGATAAAAGAAAAAAGGTTTTAGAATATATTACTGAGTATTTTGGCAGCATGCTACATTCCGTCTCACAATTTTGTGAGATGCTTTGTGAATGAGGAGAAAATGGCAAAAGAAATATTCATCCCATATTTTCTTGTGTAGCCTAAGTGACTCAAGTGTATTAGTGTTTAACTGCGCCATCTACAGGCACAAGAACATAACTACTGGACCTTTTAAGATGGGACTAAAAATCCAGAAAGAAACTGGTGAAGAGATGGACGTGATCAACATAATTACTGTACTCCAAGTCATTAAAGTTTCTGCCTTGAAAAGCTTGTTCTGTGGTTGTTAAACACATACACAGTTCTTCAAAAATAAAATCAAACTCCACACATTGCATACATTACAAACACTAACCCTAATTCCAAAAAAGGGCACTGTGTAAAACATAAAAACAGAATGTGAAGGAAACCCTATATTTCACTGAAAATAGTACAAAGACAACATATCAAATGTTGAAACTGAGAAATTTAATTGTTTTTTGAAAAATATATGCTCATTTTGAATTTGATGTCAACACGTTTCAGAAAAGCTGGGACAGGGCAACAAATGACTGAAAAAGTTGTGTAATGCTTAAAAAAACTAATTGGTTAATTGGCAACAGGTCAGTAACATGATTGGGTATGTATATATATATATATATATATATATATATATATATATATAAAAGCATCCCAGAGACACGGAGTCTCTCAGAGTTAAAGATGGGGAGGGATTCACCGCTCTGTGAAAGACTGCATGGGCAAACAGTATAACAATTTAAGAATAAGGTTCCTTAATGTAAAATAGCAAATAATTTGGGGATCACATCTATGGTACACTGTGATGACCTGGCGACTTGTCCAGGGTGTACCCCGCCTTTCGCCCGTAGTCAGCTGGGATAGGCTCCAGCTTGCCTGCGACCCTGCAGAACAGGATAAAGCGGCTAGAGATAATGAGATGAGATGAGATCTATGGTACATAATGTCATTAAAAGATTCAGAGAATCTGGAGAAATCTCTGTATGCAAGAGACAAGGCTGAAAACTAACACTGGATGCCTGTGATCTTCAGGCCCTCAGGAGACACTGCATTAAAAGCAGACACGTGTCTGGAGTGGAAATCACTGTGTGGGCTCAGGAACACTTCAGAAAACCATCGTCTGTGAAAACAGTTCATTACTGCATCCACAAATGCAAGTTAAAACCAGATATAAATAATATCCAGAAACACCACCATCGAGAAGGCCTGAGCTCTTTTATGATGGACTGAGGCAAAGTGGAAAAATTGTCCCAAGGTCTGATGAATCAAAAGCAGAAATTCTTTTTTTGAAATCATGGACACGACGTCCTCCAGGCTAAAGAGGAGAGGGACCATCCGGCTTGTTATCAGTGCACAGTTCAAAAGCCAGCATCTGCAATGGTATAAGGTAGCATTAGTGCACATGACATGTGTAGCTTGTACATCTGGGAAGGCATCATTAATGCTGAACAATACACATTTCAGAGCAATATGCTGCCATCCAGACAAAATCTTTTCAGGGAAGACCTTCCTTCTTTCAGCAAGACAACACCAAACTACTTTCTGCACATATTAAAACTGCATGGCTCCATAGTAAAAGAGTCCCGGTGCTAAACTGGCCTGCCTGCAGTCCAGACCTGTCTCCCATTTAAAACATTTGCCGCATTATGAAGCACAAAATATGACAAAGGAGACCCCTGTTAGGGTTTTGCTGGGAATTGAACCCGGGTCAATGGTGTAGTAATCCAGCAAACCCCCACTAGGCCACCAGGGGAATAACTCAAGTGCAGAGGAGTGAGGCGAAAGTAGAGTAGAAAAAACAGTTTATTTACAATGCAAAAAAAAAAGTATAATCCAAACACTCAGGAGATATATGGGAAAAAAAAATTTAAAAAATTGAAACGTAGCGATTTTCTATGCTATGGAAAGTCCACACTATAATGACAGGCGTACTAACACCTTCTGCGCGCTTCGACAGCGCATTGATACGGAGCTCAGATATCAATGCGCTGCCGAAGCGCGCTGAAGGTGTTAGTACGCCTGCCATTATAGTGTGGACTTTCCATAGCATAGAAAATCGCTACGTTTCAATTTGTGTAACTGAACTTGTTTCATGTCACTGGTCATATAAACCTATGTAAACAGGAAAAACGCGGAAGAGTTTGGTTGCATCTAACTACAGCCCCAAAAAATACCATTGGCCATACTGAGCCTAGCTACATTGCTAACAGGAGTGACAGCGCGTCTGACTGCGTCTGACTGACTGGGAGGTCGCGCAAAGCTCGGACAGGTACGGAGCAGCTCGTCTCAATTCAGATAAGAGCATATTTCATTATGGAAGTACGGTGGACTGTTCCTTTAAAAAATGTGCTTTGGAGCAACTTTGATGCCCCATATCTCCACATTAAAGCACACCAGAGCTTTCAAATTTTCTTATTTATTACTCATGTTATAGTACTCTTTAGGCAACTAGGTATGTGTTCAAAAGAAATCAAACTTTCTGATTTATTAGGCTTTAAAAATAAAAAAAAAAACATTTTGCGCCTATAATTCAAATGCATATTACAAATGTATGACAAGGTCTACCATAAAAACAATTATACCACTGGAAAGAGCTTGTTTTGATTAGCAAATGGACAAAATATGAAGTTGGTACCCTAAACCAAACTATAAATATTAAGGTATCAAGTACGGCATGTTTTACGATAGACAGAAATGCTGTTTTAAGGCATATAATCTACTAGCAGACAAACTAGCAAAACATCATTTAATTGCCAAACACCAGAGTGGATATTTGAAGAATCTGAAGGAAAATCTGTCAGCGGATGAATGTATTATGCTTTTGGATTTTGCTGAAAACTATTCATCCTGTGTACATGATTCTGCCCAGGGATACTACTGGGACAACAGCCAATGCACCCTTCATCCATTTGCAGTGTACATTAGAGCAAAGAATGAAGATAGTACAAAAGTAACGAAATGCGTCTCTATCTGCATAATAAGTGACTGCCTTAAGCATGATACAGTGGCCGTGCATGCATTCTTAAAAAAGGTTTTACCATATGTATGCCATTTACATCCCCAGCTGAAAAAGGTCATTTATTTCAGTGACGGATCAGCAGCCCAATACAAAAACTATAAAAAAATTTCACAAATCTAATAAAGCATGCAGACAATTTTGGACTTTTGGCAGAATGGCATTTCTTTGCCACTTCTCATGGTAAATCACCCTGGGATGGTATTGGAGGCATTGTAAAGTGGTCAGCAGCTTGAGCTAGCTTACAGGCAGTCACGAGTGGTCACATACTAACCCCATCTGATCTGTTTTTGTGGGCAGAAAAACATCCATTTTATCTGGGTTGGTACAGGGGAAGTTATGGAGAGTGGAAAAGCATTGGAGACAAGATTTTCAAGGTCAGCTACTATTCCTAGAACAAGAGACAACCACTCATTCGTTCCAATTATGTCCAACCAGCTGCAGGTCAGCAGGGTGTCAGGTGGTCCTAGCTTCATTGTGGATATGAGTGGGAATCGGCCACAAGTAATGCATAAAACCCCTGTTAAATCAGCAGTCTCTCTGGCAGATACATCTCATCTCATCTCATTATCTCATCTCATCTCATCTCATCTCATCTCATCTCATCTCATTATCTCTAGCCGCTTTATCCTGTTCTACAGGGTTGCAGGCAAGCTGGAGCCTATCCCAGCTGACTATGGGCGAAAGGCAGGGTACACCCTGGACAAGTCGTCAGGTCATCACAAGGCTGACACATAGACACAGAGAACCATTCATACTCACACCTACGGTCAATTTAGAGTCATCAGTTAACCTAACCTGCATGTCTTTGGACTCTGGGGGAAACCGGAGCACCCGGAGGAAACCCACGCGGACACGGGGAGAACATGCAAACTCCGCACAGAAAGGCCCTCGCCGGTCACAGGGCTTGAACCCGGACCTTCTTGCTGTGAGGTGACAGTGCTAACCACTACACCACCGTGCCGCCCCCTGGCAGATACAATTCCTGGTAAATATGTTGTATGACAGAGTGGTGGATAGGCAACATTCGTGCATTATCAGAGGAGGAACAAGATGTACAAGTAACATTTATGCATCCTCATGGTCCTCATGGTGCATGTCATGAAAATCATTGATGCCCCACTTACATCAACTGGCAGGCAGTATATACTTCCATATATACTTGTGGAAAAGCAAATCAATACACTGTTTAAGCTCTTCAAATAAAGTATTTTTAAGGTTGTTGTTTTTCCTGCACTGTAGGTTTGTAATTGCATTGTAATATGCCTTAAAACAGCATTTCCGTCTATCGTAAAACATGCCGTACTTGATACCTTAATATTTATAGTTTGGTTTAGGGTACACTACAGTGACTACACAGCTATCAGGAGCAATTACCAAGCACAAATGTTATGTCAAAGACACACAGTAATGGCATCGGATTCTGACATCAGCCATCTCAGTAACCAAATTTTAGTTTTGTTTTTCTTAACCAACATGATCTTGTGTGTATATGAATTGAATGAATGAATGAATGAATTTATTTTTATTTCGAACATGTATAAAAAATGTATGTAACTATTTGTACATACAAAAGAAAGAAAACGAGAAATTAAAAAAAATAAAATAACATAAAGAGCTAAGACATTACAAAACACCGCACATTGTTCGAAAAATGAGTGGGAAGAAGTACAATACTTTTTTAATTTCCCACCCCTTTTTAACTACCCCGAAATCCAAACTACATTAATACACCTATAAAAATATATACCATATATACACTTCATGAATATCTATATAAATATATAATTACAAAAATAAATATATACTACATACCATATATATATATATATATATATATATATATATATATACACTTCATAAATATATATATATACACTTCATAAATATCTATATAAATATTTAATTACAAAAATAAATATATACTACATACCATATATACACTTCATAAATATCTATATAAATATATAACTACAAAATATATATATACACCATATACACACTTCATGAATATCTATATAAATATCTCATCTCATTATCTCTAGCCGCTTTATCCTGTTCTACAGGGTCGCAGGCAAGCTGGAGCCTATCCCAGCTGACTACAGGCGAAAGGCGGGGTACACCCTGGACAAGTCGCCAGGTCATCACAGGGCTGACACATAGACACAGACAACCATTCACACTCACATTCACACCTACGGTCAATTTAGAGTCACCAGTTAACCTAACCTGCATGTCTTGGGACTGTGGGGGAAACCGGAGCACCCGGAGGAAACCCACGCGGACATGGGGAGAACATGCAAACTCCACACAGAAAGGCCCTCGCCGGCCACGGGGCTCGAACCCGGACCTTCTTGCTGTGAGGCGACAGCGCTAACCACTACACCACCGTGCCGCCCCTATATAAATATTTAATTACAAAAATAAATATATACTACATACCATAAATATCTATATAAATATATAATTACAAAAATAAATATCTACTACATACCTATCCCTGTAAATATAAATATATAAACTATCCCCATAAATAAATATATACCATATACTAAGTTAGTTCTAATATAACAATCAACCCTAATATCTTATAACATAGATATTCGTTTTCCTTGTTAAATGTATACTTACATGGTACTTGGTTAATTAATGGTAACTGATTGAACCAAATGATAAGACATAACTTGGTTTAAAATTTGGTCTCCCAGTGAAGCTGGTTTGGCATTGACTAGGAGACCAAATCTGGCCACCCCAGTAACTATGTTAAAAAATGCTCTGCATCTAAGACTTACTAATTAAATGGTATTACTGACGAGACTCTTTTGGATGTTTGATATGAGAGCAATTCCAGCGTTATGGACGTGACACTTGAACTCAAAATGGCAACAAATGACCCAGTGCATGTTTTATTGTCTCCCAGTATTTAAACAGGTGTTGCATAGTTTAAGGCTGTACCATACTGGAGAAGTGATAGAACAAGAACAATTCCCATAGTACATCTAGGGCATGCCAGAAAACGCCAATAAAAGATGCGTTATGGATGTGACAGAAAAAGTATCACTTTTCTTGGGTGACTGTACATTTTTATCAAACTCTGTGAAATTGTAAACCTAATGTCAAAATGGAGATATCCATTTGATAGAGGGGTCCAAGGTGAATATTAAAAAATCTTTGTTTAAAATATTTTGTATTTCATGCAGAGTTTCAGAAGGAAAAGTCAGCGTTATGGATGCGACGAAATTCCGTTATGGATGTGACGCGTCTGAAATAGACATGGCATATGTTTAGAAAATCAGCAATTTAACCATCATAACCCTTTGAAAAACTCTATAAATATCAGCTAAAACTATCTCATCTCATCTCATTATCTCTAGCCGCTTTATCCTTCTACAGGGTCACAGGCAAGCTGGAGCCTATCCCAGCTGACTACGGGCGAAAGGCGGGGTACACCCTGGACAAGTCGCCAGGTCATCACAGGGCTGACACATAGACACAGACAACCATTCACACTCACATTCACACCTACGGTCAATTTAGAGTCACCAGTTAACCTAACCTGCATGTCTTTGGACTGTGGGGGAAACCGGAGCACCCGGAGGAAACCCACGCGGACACGGGGAGAACATGCAAACTCCACACAGAAAGGCCCTCGCCGGCCCCGGGGCTCGAACCCAGGACCTTCTTGCTGTGAGGTGACAGCGCTAACCACTACACCACTGTGCCGCCCCGCTAAAACTATCAAAGTTCTTAAATAATATTTAGGATGGCTATTGTTTTGCTGTTTTGTGGATTTTAGCATACATTTCTGTGGCTTGTGGCAATAATATAGAATTGTACATGACCAAAGTTGATTTTAGCTTGGGTTTTACATTATAAGAAAGAAAGACTGACAGTGACGTATTAGGTTGGTTACAAATTGGTTCAACTTATTCACATCTGTAAAATACAGGCCTAGGTGATATCTCTGGGAGTGGTTTTGATGTATTACATGTTGCTTTATTTTTGCATGGTGAGGTTGACATTTACATGGAATTGCCCATGATAAAGAATCTCGCCTGGGGGGGAAAAAAATTGTATTCAACATGTATTTTGATAAACGGAAGTGCTCTTCTATGGAGGCTGAACGGCCCTTCCAATGAGCATGCGCAGCTATGAGTGTGCGCGCGCACGAGGGGGAAAAGTTTTGAAGTGCTTGAACAGGATTACTGGAGAATGTGGTTTTTTTTTTGCTCCTGCGGTGAATAACATTAGTGTATGCCGATGATGTCATTAATGCATGCACAGATTCGTAGAACAAGAAAAGAAAAAACTGCGGCTTTACTGAAAATTCCGAAATGAATTTCGGCGTTCCAGCAAATTCGCTCTTGTTGTTCCGGGCTTGTGATGAGGGCGACTATGAGAGTGCAAAGAGCATTCTCGAGCCTGCTGGGACTGATTCAGGGAGACAGTCCAAAACACGCGTGGATTCTGTCTCGGAGTGCAGTGTGGACATTGTGCGGGGAGGACTGCCACTCGTACCCGTGGATTGTACCGACGAAGAAGGCAACACAGCATTGCACTTCGCGGCTGCCAGTGGACACGAGCACTTAGTGAGATTCTTACTGAGAAAAGGGGCGTCTGTGGATAGCCGGAATAATTATGGCTGGACACCGCTAATGCAGGCAGCTAGGTAGGACATCTCCTCTTTTTACTGATCTGATACTGCAGAATAGTTCCCGAAGAAACCACAGCTGGAAAGAGCGTTGCTTGTTGCCATGCCAACGAAGAGACTGATTAACGGTGTCACGGTCTGAATTTACCAACTTGGTATGATTGGGCCTAGTCTGAATGTACCAGCCTAATATGAGATTTATGTTCATGTTCATACTTGAATTATTTACGCTTTATCTTGATGAATATTGATTTGTTTAAGTAAGACTCCTCATGAATGTCTCTACCAGTGTATCGACCAAATCAACAGCTGGATGTCACAAAATTTTCTTCAGCTGAACACAGATAAAACAGAAGTAATTCTATTTGGGGGAAAAAAGATGAAAGACTCAGGATTACCACTATTCTTGACACAAAGGGGATTAAAACAAAAGATATGGTTAAAAATCTTGGTGTTTTCATTGACAGCGAGCTAAACTTTGACAGTCACATGAAAGCAATCACTAAATCGGCATTTTATCACCTAAAAAACATTTCCAAACTAAGAAGACTTGTGTCAAAAAATGATCTGGAAAAACTTATACATGCCTTCATCTCTAGTAGGGTTGATTACTGCAATGGCCTTTTCACAGGCTTGCCAAAAAAGACCATCAAACGACTTCAGCTGGTTCAAAATGCAGCGGCTAGGGTTCTCACACGAACAAAAAGAACAGAGCACATTACTCCAATTCTAAGGTCCCTTCACTGGCTTCCAGTAAACTACAGAATTGACTTTAAAGTATTGCTGCTGGTGTACAAATCTCTAAATGGTACAGGGCCCAATTACCTCTCTGATATGTTGCACCGGCCTAACCCAATCAGATCTACCAGATCGCAACAGAAAAATTTACTGGTAAAACCTGTTGTTAAAACAAAGTGTGGTGAAGCAGCTTTTAGCTACTATGCAGTACAGCTATGGAACCAACTCCCAGAGGACATCAAAAATGCTCCTGCTGTTGGCAGCTTTAAATCTAGACTAAGGCTACATCCACACGACAACGGCAACGAGATTTTTTTTTTTTAAATATCGCGTCCACATGGGCAACAGATCAGTTACATTTCAGGTCCATATGGCAACGGAACGCTTGCTGAAAACGATGCAATACACATGCCACACCTCTAGGTGCGCTGTAAGACGGTCCCATCGGAGACACCAGAACAATAGAAGTAGACGCATGCGCATAAACCCCTTCTTCTGTAGCTTTAAGGCCAATTTATGCTGACAACGCAGTCCTCGCAGATGGCGTCACAGATGGCGTCTGCGTAGCCCCCCCCCTTCGCAGACGCTCCCAAAAATTGTGACCACCGCAGAAGCCTCGCAGACAGCGTCGCAGACAAGAGGGCTCTGATTGGTCCACTCTACATCCGCTGTACACGCACTTCCGCTTCCCTACTTTCCCGGTTTGGTTTGTTTTCACTACCACCATTTTTAAAAACACAAGCGAAGATGGAGCAGCACGAAGAGCGGTTGATCGAGGAAGTGAGGAAGTACGTACATCTATACGACTCCAGTTCTAGTCATTATAAGTAACCGGAGGATAAACACTCCACTAACCACACCCACCAACTACTCCTAGCGATTTCGCGACTTCGCGCCCCCTTGCGTTGTGGCGGTGAATAACATCGCGCACGCCTATTACTCCCCGCTCAACAATAAATTACAACTGTCTGCGAAAAGCTGTCTGCGAAAGCCTTGTCGCAAGAGCATGCAGAGGCGCTTAGCCACATAAAGTTTTGATTATTAATCAGTAGCGTAAAACGAAAGACGCGGAAAGAGGAATGAATGGGGGTAGATGGAGAGAGAGAGGAATGAATGGGGGTAGATGGAAGCCGGTACGCCAACATTCTGATATCCTCCAGAATTCTTTAATGGTCCGGAATAAATTGAATGCTACACGTTGATGGATTACTTTCTTCTACGCCCTTTTTGAGGAATGTATTGTCGGACTTAAACCAACATATGAAGAGGTGAGATCGCTCCTTTTTTTTTCCTATTTTTGCTGGCGGGATTTGTTTTGTTTTTGGAAAGCGCACGGGCGGTGCGCGGTTTTGGTTACTGCTTCCGCAGCGTTTGGACTAGTTATAGGATTTGTTGACAACTCGCATCGAGTTTGTTACACTTCTACCCGGTGTGAAGCACTGACCGTCACGTGGTTGTGACGTCATCGTAAACAAATCCGTTCTACTCGTCCAGACGACTTCGCAACGGGGCCGTTGCCAGATTTTTCCACTCTGGGACCCGTTCTCAAAAGATTTCGTTTTGGGGCACCCAAAAATGCCGGTGCCGTGTGGACGCCAGGCCGAAATGATAAACAATTTTATCAGATTCACCTGAATCCGTTGCCGTGTGGACAGGGCCTTAAGACCAAGCTGTTCTCAGATGCTTTCTGCTAACTGATAAATATCATCATCTTTACATGTTTTAAACTTTACTTAACTTTTACAGTCTCTGCATGTTTTAAACTTTACTTAACTTTTACAGTCTCTGCATGTTTTAAACTTTACTTAACTTTTATTCTGTTTTATTCTGCTGTTTTTTACTGAACTTTTACTTCATTTTATTATTTTATTTCTACTATTGTTTAATTATTATTTTTCTCTCTCTTCTTCCCCCTTTATTTTATGTAATTTTATTTTCTATTGTTTACTGTTTTGCTTTTACCTCTGTAAAGCACATTGAACTGCCACTGTGTATGAAATGCGCTATATAAATAAACTTGCCTTGCCTTGATTATAATAATTTAGTTATTCTCTCAAATTTACCAACTTGGTATAATTAGACTGCTGTCATTGGGCCTAGTCAGAATTTACCAGCCCAATATGATAGGAGATTTATGATCATACTTGATCCACAAATAAATTTTCACTTTATCTTGATGAATATTGATTTGTTTGCTTGAGACTCATTATGATTATAATATAGTTATTCTGTCAAATTTACCAACCTGGTATAATTAGACTCCTGTCATTGGACCTAGTCAGAATTTACCAGCCCAATATGATATGTGATTTACGTTCATACTTGATCCACAAATAAATTTTCACTTTATCTTGATGAATGAATGAATGACCCGTGTTTTAGTTCCAGTTTATGCACCAAGTAGGCTGATCAGGACCAGCCAGCAGCCAGGAATGATGAACTTTATCTTCATGAATATTGATTTGTTTAAGTATATATGAAAGAATGAAGTCAGAATGTAAAGCGTTTTTGAACAACTTTATTAACTTCATTTACACATATACTAATAAAATTCAGTCCAAACCATTCTTGTCTACTGATAATCAAATCTCACAATTGTAGTCACAATTCGTGTTCTATTAGTCCATAAATGTGTTGAAATGCTCGGTACAAAATCACAGCAAGCGATGGTAAATTTAGACTTCCCGGAAGTTGACCGGGAAAAAAAAAATCGGTCTGCGCATGGTAAGTTTATACCAGCGCACGATCAGACCGTGACAACGGTTTCAGTATAATGCAGTGTTCTCCACACTTTTAACAATAAAAGCAGCTTTACACTATTTGAGCGACTTAACATGAGCTAATTTTATCCCTAATCTATCCCCAATGAGCAAGCCTGTGGCGACGGTGGGAAGGAAAAACTCCCTCAGACGACATGAGGAAGAAACCTCGAGTGGAACCAGACTCAAAAGGGAACCCATCCTCATTTGGGCATCAACAGATAACATGACTAACATTTAAAAGTTATAGCTCCCCTCCAGCACAAGGCGTTCTTGGAGTTAAGGGCTTTTATTGCACATCCATGCTTTCAACGTGCCGTGAGAACTAGATAAAATAAAATACAAAAACATAAATGACTCTACACTGTGGGTGATAGAAAAGAGCAACTGGACTTGTTTGAAGATTCTTGAAAACGTTTCACCTCTCATCCGAAAGGCTTCCTCAGTTCTGTCTGACTAATAGGGAGTATCAGGTATTTATCCTTTCATGGATCATAATAGAATCAGAATTCTGATGGCTGCATAGTAGGTGGCTGATAAATGATGTCCTAGACCCCCACCTCTGTTCAGTGATGGCCATTCCAGGTTGACAAAAAAGAACGATCCTCTCTGGCTAAAATGTCTTCCAGTTTTCTGGAAGTCCTCTCATACTCCCGCACCAGTCGAAGGGATCTCATCCTGAAGTGCGTAGAAACATGTCTGTGAAGCTTCTCAGTCATCCAGGTCATAGTAAACTGTGGGTGGTAGAAAAGAGCAACTGGACTTGTTTGAAGACATGTTTCTACGCACTTTGGGATGAGATCCCTTCGACTGGTGCGGGAGTATGAGAGGACTTCCAGAAAACTGGCAGACATCTTAGCCAGAGAGGATCGTTCTTTTTTTGTCAACCTGGAACGGCCATCACTGAACAGAGGTGGGGCTCTAATGCCGCTTTTCCACTACCAACGTGGCTGAGTTGGGCTGAGCCGTGCCGTGCTGAGTCGAGCTGAGTGGGGCTGTTGGAGTTGCATTTCGACTACAACCGCGCTGAACCGTGCTGGCTGGAAGTGGGTGGACACATTGGGTGGAGTTAGCGAAAGTGGGTGGACGTCACGTGATGTCGTTAGGCGGCGCAAACAGTGACATCAGTGATCTTTTAAGCGGTAGTCTCACGACCCGGATAGTAAACAATAAACATGGAGGACATGGAGTCGTTAGTGTTGCTGGTCTTGGTGCTGTGGCTTGTTGTCACCGACAACGCCAACAGATACTGGCAAGAGCGTATAGATGAGGCGAGGCGCATAAGGCTTCATAATTCTCGTAATTCGTAATTCTCCTTCTTCCGGGTTTACGGTGTTTACAGATCCCAGCGTGCTCGCGGGGCGTGTGTGGGCATGTGAGGACACTCCTCCTCACCAATCAGTGCACAGGGGAGTGTCTCCTCACGCCCCTAGCCTCACTCAGCTCGGTTTGGCTCACTTCAGCCCCACTCCAAAACCGTGCGAGTTTTGGGGGCTGAGCAGGGCTGAAGCGAGCTGAGTCGTGCTGTTCTTAGATAGTCGAAACGCGAGCCGTGTCGGGCTGAAGTGAGCTGAAGTGAGCTGAAAAAGGGTAGTGGAAAAGGGCCATAAGACATCTTTTATCAGCCACCTACTATGCAGCCATCAGAATTTGAATTCTATTATGATCCATGAGAGGATAAATACCTGATACTCCCTATTAGTCAGACAGAACTGAGGAAGCCTTTCGGATGAGGGGTGAAACGTTTTCAAGAATCTTCAAACAAGTCCAGTTGCTCTTTTCTATCACCCACAGTTTACTATGACCTGGATGACTGAGAATCTTCACAGACAAATGACTCTACAGCCTTCCAGAACATTCTCATAGAGAATTATGATAAAAATAAACATCTCACAAAGGAAATATAACTTAAATATACAGATAATGAAACATGAGTTATTCTGTTATCAAGTAAACAGCGTTAGCGGTTGTGATTAGAATAAGTTCACATAAATGATCATAATTAAACACAAATAACGGCATACCTCATTGGCCGCATTAACTCAGGAGTAAAAGGAAACTTCAGGCTCAACAAGTCTTCATAAACTTAAAACAACAGGTAACCTTAGGTTACAGGTACACTCCGACGAGCATGCAAGCATAGGGCGCAGCAACAAACAAAACCCCCCTTCCTCACAGTGACCGAACATTAGTTCTGCTATATTTAGTATACCTTAAATATATTTACTAGGCTTTATGTTCCCAATTATTTATTAACTAATTTATGAATTTATTTGTTCATCAGTAATGTTAATCATTCTTTTAATTGTCTCAAAATATTAAATGAACTTAAATTGCACAACTGATTCTGATGGCAGCTACAAAAGTGCATATCACGGGTAAATTCAGGAGCAAGATCAATATAATTCTCTTATTTTATATTGAACTTTGGTCAAATATCTGTTGCATTTTGTGCAGTTTTTTTACCTTGCGCAATACCAGAAAAATTCAGTTGAAATCAAGCCATTTGAGGCGAATTGGTCCGCCTCTGAAAAAACTTGCCATTTGGATTTCCCGGCAAACATTGATTTTCATGACGTCACGTGTGGAATGCCTCCTTCTGAATCCTACGTCAGCGCTGGTTTGTTTATGAGAAAACGACCTGGTGGTTTTCTGCAAATTTCTTCAACGTTATCGCGTAATTATTAAAATGGTTAACAGATGTATCGTAGGAGGGTGTAGCAACATTACATTCTTCATCCAAAGGTGAAGTAACCTTGCACTCAGGTGACAATTCCATATTTCAGTGCAAAATTGCTAGCTGCTAAACTTGGTCTACACAGGCTGTGCACTGAAACCGTGCAAGCTCTCGCAGCCTGCTGGCGCTTCCACAGGTGACGTCACGAATCTGGCTCCAGACTCCCTTGGGTCATTCCGTGCCAACTCACCTAAGGGTCCCCACATCACCGTCTCAGATTTTGCTCAAAAAATTCTATAATCAAGAATCATATGTTTGTACCACACATGCAAAATATTAGCTCCCAATTCATTGTAGTTTTGGAACTACAGGCCTTTGAAATTTTGATGTCAAAATACCACATGACGAAATGGCTCTTTCCCCAACTTCAGAGACCCATAACTTTTTATTGCAGCTATCTAGACAGTTGTGTTTGCAGATTCTTACTGAATGATACCCACTCTTTTCAAATCTGTTGCCACAAAGCCTCTGAAGGACATACGTTTTGCATAATGGGAAGCCAAAAATGACGTTTTGGCCAAAATCACTTAAAATTCATTAAAACTCTAGGGGGCATAGTAGAAATATGAAGCTAGTTAGATTTTTTTCCTCACTACATAGTAATTGTAGGGTTGTTATCTGTTCACAGAAACATATTTTGCCATGAAATTTCAATTCCTGAATTAAAAAAATTTTTTTTAACATCTTACGTCCTTTCCGAGGGGGCTAAAATAGGGCATTTTTGCCATCTTATTTGGTAATGTGGCTAGGGGTTTAGGATCTTCTAATTTTTTGTGAAGATGCTCTCATATAAGATGTAACTACTCCCTGATTTTTTTTAACAAACGCCCCTTGCTTCATATTTTAATAATTTGTTTTGTACATGGACAGTTTCATCATTTTTCACTTTTTTCCACATTCAGAACTCTGTAACTCTAAATTGGAAGATTCCTACTAGCAGCTATTTCAGATTTACATACACTGACACACAAATTTTCATATTTTAGTAGTAGTATGCCCAAGAAATTCATATTTTTCTTTCTATTGGGACCTAAAAACAGCTATTTGGCCAAAAATGACAAAAACGCTGGGCAGCTTTTAATAAACAAGGGAATAATGAAGGGGTGTTTTGCACACAAATTAAGGCTTATAAGAACCTAATCTAGGCATACACATTTCCTGAACAACTTTTACTGTATTGTATAGTATTTTTTGCAATTAGAAAATTTTAGGTATAATTGCAATTTTTGTTGAATATCCTTGGAAAATATAGAAAAATAACAACAAAATTCTGGAGTAGTATTTTTAATATACTTCAAGGTTGTGTAAGCACAAAACATTTAGCAATGAGGTTTTATTTACATATTAACACATTCAATGATCCATGATCATGATGTTGAAAAACATCACAAGATTTGTACATAATTTAAAGTCAAATATGGGCATCCGTGATAATGGGTAATTCATTCACAGGCAGTACAGTTTCATGTGATGTGCTAAGACACTCATAAACTGTCATCTAGTAGTACATAAGTTAAAACTTAAGTCTTTCACAAGTTTGAAGTCATCCTCTGTTAGTTGGTATTGGCGTCCCCCACTTTTTATGTTTGGGGCCTCTACCACACAAAGGACATGAAGCAAAGGCACCCAACATTCATCTTTCCTGCTTTGTGGTGGCCATGAGAATGTGTTGCCTCGTCCTTGTCTCATGAAATTGACATACACATCATTTTCTTCTTCATTTCTGGTGACAATATTTCCAGTGTACCATTTTCTGTCATAAACACAGGCAATATATTTGCCCGGCTGGTATATATTTGGTGCAGATTGGGACATTTGGCTTGGGGCCTGTAACTGGGACTGTAAAACTGGTGTGGTTTCAGGTCCTATGTCCACTACCGATGATGGTACCACATCAGAAGAAACCCTTCTCATCTCCAGCTGAGTGGGTGCAGTTGGGCTAAGGATATAATTGCTAATATATATATATATATATATATATATATATATATATATATATGGATAGAAAAAGTCACCACATCTTTAATTTATGAGGAAAATAGCCCATTCCCTCCAGAACTTGAAAAATATCAAGTCAACATTTTTGTCATTTTTGGCCAAATAGCTGTTTTTAGGTCCCAATAGAAAGAAAAATATGAATTTCTTGGGCATACTACTACTAAAATATGAAAATTTGTATGTCAGTGTATGTAAATCTGAAATAGCTGCTAGTAGGAATTTTCCAATGTAGAGTTACAGAGTTCTGAATGTGGAAAAAAGTGAAAAATGATGAAACTGTCCATGTACAAAACAAATTATTAAAATATGAAGCAAGGGGCGTTTGTTAAAAAAAATCAGGGAGTAGTTACATCTTATATGAGAGCATCTTCACAAAAAATTAGAAGATCCTAAACCCCTAGCCACATTACCAAATAAGATGGCAAAAATGCCCTATTTTAGCCCCCTCGGAAAGGACGTAAGATGTTAAAAAAAATTTTAAAAATTCAGGAATATAATTTTCATCGCAAAATATGTTTCTGTGAACAGATAACAACCCTACAATTACTATGTAATGAGGAAAAAAATCTAACTAGTTTCATATTTCTACTAGGCCCCTTAGAGTTTTAATGAATTTTAAGCGATTTTGGCCAAAATGCCATTTTTGGCTTCCTATTATGCAAAAAGTATGTCCTTCAGAGGCTTTCTGGCAACAGATTTGAAAAGAGTGGGTATCATTCAGTAAGAATCTGCACACACAACTTTCTAGATAGCTGCAATAAAAAGTTATGGGTCTCTGAAGTTGGGGAAAGAGCCAATTTCGACGTGGTGTTTTGACATCAATATTTCAAAGGCCTGTAGTTCCAAAACTACAACATAATTGGGGGCTAATATTTTGCATGTGTGGTACAAACATATGATTCTTGATTAGAGAATTTTTTGAGTAAAATCTGAGACGGTGATGTGGGGGAGTTCCTGAAATTTAGGTGAGTTGGCACGGAATGACCCCCTTGGGATTTTTCCAGACGTGTTTTATTTTATTTTTTTCTGCTGTAGACAGATGGCCTTGTGCAAAATTACCCTTCTGGATGAGTGTGTAAAGGGACATTCTTTCATATATTTAAAAAAAAAAAAAAAAGAATTTGGTCCAGGATATGCACTTTAAATCCAGTATCTCACTGGGCTGCGACAGCTTGCAACAAATTGCGAACGTCATTCGCGCGAGAGTTTCAAAAGTGTCTTGAAACATTCGCGGGGCTTCTCAATTTCCTCGCATGAGTCGCAAAGTGTCGCTCCTTCGTCGCTGAAATTTTGAACATGTTCAAAAAATTCGTGCGACAAAATTTCTCTCAAAATAGCCGCAAATGCGTCGCTGGTGTTGCAAAGCCGTCGCGAACCCTTCTCAAGTCAGTTTCCATGAGGCTTCCTCTACTTCCCTGCATGCCGAGGGAAAGCCGGGCTGCGACAGCCTGCGACTAGTTGGAGACACAACAATTACAGTAAAATATGCGAATATCAATTCAGTGTGATTCCAAGTGAAAATTGTCGCTAATTCACATATTTTATCGCAATTGTTGTGTCTCCAACTAGTCGCGGGCTGTCGCAGCCCAGTGAGATACTACCGTAACAGTTTTAACATGAAATCAGTTTCGGTGATGTTCTAACTCTTCATTGATGGAAACTTGAGTGCAAAACTGTTCATGACAACTGCAGTCCTAAAGTTAGCAAGTCAACTGTAGTCCTCAGCCATAAAAGCATTACTGTAAGTGTCCAGAGCGTCCTCCAGGTGTGACTTTCAACTGTCCATATGGGGCCGTCCTGTACAGGAGCGATGCGATGAGACTCCAACCAGACACAGGGCACCAGGATGGATCAGGCAGGTCCGAGGAGCAGAAGAGGTCAGCATCTCGATCCCAGGATTCACATGTAACTCACAGGGACAGATTTTTTGGGCGAGAGAGAGAAAACACAGGTTGTTAGGTATGTCCATTGTCACCTGAATAAGTAGGAACAGTATACACATTGCACTGAGGACAAGCAGGGATTCCGGCAACTAACTATGACAGCATAACTAAAAGGGGAGAGCAAGAAGGTAATGAAGGCACCCTGGGACATAAAGCAGCAGCCACTACACCGTCAACAAACTCGAGTGAGCAAGCGAGTGGGGGACTGACAGCATCCATACATCCCAGTTTACCAAACACTCTATGCCTGAGGACCCTCCAGATCTACTCCTTTACCTCATAAACACCATTAACACAAGGCTTGACTAAACAGATATGTTTTCAGCCTAGACTTAAACGCTGAGACTGTGTCTGATTCCCGAACATTACTTGGAAGGCTGTTCCATAACTGTGGGGCTTTGTAAGAAAAGGCTCCGCCCCCTGATGTAGCCTTCACTATACAAGGTACCAGCAGATAGCCTGCACCTTTTGATCTAAGTAGGCGTGGTGGGTCATAGAGGACCAGAAATTCACTCAGGTACTGTGGTGCGAGACCATTCAGTGCTTTAAAGGTCAGTAGCAGTATTTTATAATCAATACAAAATTTGCTTGGGAGCCAATGCAGTGTGGATAAGACAGGGATAACAAATGGATAGGAAATGCTAAATCATTGTTAAAACCATTTTACAAAAAATTAAACACATTCTTACTGTACATATCTTTATTGTCAATCTGAGACTCATTTGACATTTCAGTTGAGACTGATGTTCCTTAGACAACCTTTATTGTCATTCAGTATGCAACAAGTGTACACCGAATGAAATTTCATTGCACTTTGGCTCAGCGCAGAATTAAATATGAAGTGAATTAAATTAAATTAAATTATGCAGCAGCAAAAATATTATAAAGTGCAATAGTATAATACCTGTGGAATTAGGAATGTTCAAGTATAAATAGAAGTTTGGGTTTGGAGTTCAGCAGTCTGATGACCTGGGGGAAAAGCTGTTACAGAACCTGGTGGTCCTGCACCTAATGCTGCCGAACCTCTTTCCAGAGGCCAGAGATGAGAACAGTCCATAATGAGGGTGTGAGGGGTCACTGATGATGTTTCTGGCTCGAGACATGCAACGCCTTGGTGCAATGTCGTGAATGGAGAGAAGAGAAGTCCCTGTTGTGCATCCCTGAATTAATTTTTTTTTTTCTGTGTGTGAAAAATTAAATGAACTTCCATGCATAAACAAAATACCCAATTACAATAAATGCATATGAGTGATTCCACGCTTATGGGTACTGAAATGGGGACATGAACTTATTTTTAAAAATTCACCTAAAACCATTTCTTTTTTTACCATCAGGTCACAAAACATGTAATCTTTAATGAATGATATGTTAAAAGATAACTTTAATTTTCTGAGATGTAATAAAAACATATTTATATGCCAAAGTCAAGCCTATGAGTTCCAAAATGATGTCTGTTACATTACTTCTGTTACGATTGTCCATCTTGCGTCTGTTACAAATTAATTACAATCTAGCTATATACCATGTTAATCTTATTGAAAGAATGTGTATGTTTATTCTACTACACATGTTTATTAATTATATTTGCTAAAACATCACCTTCCTATGTTTCAAAAAGTAATTCTACATTGTTAAAATTGAGAATATATATGTCCACAACACTTCTGTTACGTTCTGACTTTGGCATATAAATATGTTTTTATTACATCTCAGAAAATTAAAGTTATCTTTTAACATATCATTCATTAAAGATTACATGTTTTGTGACCTGATGGTAAAAAAAGAAATGGTTTTAGGTGAATTTTTAAAAATAAGTTCATGTCCCCATTTCAGTACCCATAAGCGTGGAATCACTCATATATTTTTTATAATACACATAATATTAATTGGGTGAAACCACTCCAATCAATGCATGAGCTGGTGCGCGTGCCCGAGACTGGCACTACAAAGCCACCTCGGCCTCCGTAGTTCGGGTCCTTTAACCCAGGAACCCGGAAGTCCTGCAGTAAACAACCACAGGGAAGCAACGGGAAAATGCAGCTCTCGCCTATACAATCACAGATACGTAAAATAAAAGACCTGAACTTTACTAATGTGTGTGTGTGTGTGTGTGCTGTTATATGATTACTGTAACTGTGTATGGTCAGAAAAGATGATAGATAAGTGTAACCGTTGCACAATAATGCTACAAACACCCGCAAAGTTATTTATCTGCTGGCTAGCTGCAGCTTGTAGCTTCCAGCGTTACTATGTGTCAGTATAGCGTAATGTGGTGCGGTGTAGTGTAACGCAGGGATAGACCTCAATCTGCAGAGCTCTGGGTTAGAGAACTGTGCGGGACTGTTTTCTTCATCCCGCTCCTGCCCGCTCCCGCTGAATTTCTGACCATTGCCACCCGCGACCGCAACGTGTGTGCAACGTGTCCGCCCATTCCCGCGATGTGTATGTCCACTCCCGCCCGCAACCCGCGAAGCTATGAGAATTATTCCCGCACACTGAAAGAGATGCACTGATTTTGTGTCTTCTCCCATCCCGCAGGAGAAAACGTAATATAGGCTATTAATAAAGAGATTATTGGGGTTGTTTGTTTCGTTTTCGGCCTGTGTGGCTTTTGACGCACTGGTCGGGAATAGCGCTCCTATTTCGTTATTTTCGTGTAGTTTTTAAATGAAATGAAGGCAGTTTCATATTCTATTCTCCTTCTCTGTATTTTTTTTATTTGGAATTACCTTTATAGCCTATAATCACGCAGTGATTGAGGTTAAGGTTTCTTTTCGACAGGCATAAATAAGAAACATTAATTAGAACACAGAAAACGCAACACACAATACGTTTAAATGTATCTCAGTTTTATCAAAACCCTTGCACCATCACATGGCACATAAAAACAGCCTGCTTTGCATAAAATGGGCCAATACACAACATGAAAATTATTTGGCAGATGTCGCAGGTATCTTGTTCGAAAAAATAGGCTACGAATAGAAACATTCTAACTTGGGCAGCGTAGGCTTCTCAACACCGCCATCATCAGCCTCTTTATGTAGCACCTAATTAACAATGGCTGTGAATGGCTCAAATGAAATGAATAAATCAAATAAACAAATGTAAGAAATGAATTTAACAAACTGAATCACTTTCTAATATTGCTATGGAGGAAGAGAATATTGCTGACCGACTGCGGTCCCAATCTCGTGCGTCTCTCTTCCAAGATGCGCCCACAGACACTAAAGGCCCGCTCTGAAGGCGCACTCGATGCGGGGATACAGAATATGAAACGTGCCAACTTTGAGAGCGCTTGGAAGCTCTCTTTGTTGAACTTCCACCATTCAAGCACTCTGTCTGGGTTATCAGAGAGCCTGGAGCTGAGATAATCAGTAATTTCGTCATCGACCGTAAAGGGCGCATCATCTTCCCAGTCAGCGAATTGGTCTGTGGCTGTGCGTTGTTTTTTGGCTGATGGCTCATCCTCTGCTGCTGTGGCCATGACCAGGTCAAACTGTATAATCTTCTGAATAATTTCCTTTGCACCTTTGGATAGGATTTAATTTATAAATATATAGGCAATCTATTTCTAAAATGGCTCATGCTATTATTTATTACGATATATAGCCTAAATATATATTAATAAAATGTCTCATGCTGTTATTCAACTAGGCCTAAAGCGTTCTATTTTCTGTTTTTGTGTCTTGGCTAGTAGGCCTACCTTTAACCACCTCGTCTCTCGCATCTGGGGGCAGCATCCGTAGCAGTCGCATTTTAGGAGTCAGGAGCGTTGCAATCCTGTAGATCATGTGGAGAGGGAATGCAGATGCGTCACTGGTGCCCATCAGTTCTTCCAGACGTGAGGCACACACATTGGCAACTTCAGAGAGTAAGGGCTCGAGGGATGCTGCTTGACAGTGTTCAATGACGCTACGTTCACACTGCAAGGCTTAATGCTCAATTCCGATTTTTTTGTGAAATCCGATTTTTTTGTGAGGTCGTTCACATTAACAAATATATGCGACTTGTATGTGATCCTCAGTATGAACGAAAAGCGACCTAAAAGTGTTCCACATGCGCATTGCAGGATACGACAACGTCACACGCAGTGAGCATGGCCAGTGTTTACGGAAGTAAAACCGCCCGGTTGCGGTATAACCCATCCAATCTAGCTTGAATAGCTGTATCCCCCCAAATGGAAATCAGCTCCCTAACCTCTGCGTCCTTCCATTGAGAAGATTCAGAACCTTCACAGCCCGAAGCGTCCCTCGCATTGATGTCATGTGCAGGGGCGCAGATACGTTTTTTTGAACTGGGGGGGACAAAAAACTGGGGGGGACAAAGCTGCCAGCAAACCAACCCCGATATGCCTGTCAAACTTGTTGTGGGTTACCATAGCAACCAAGCTCGAGCTCGCAACCTGTGCAGTCTGCGCAGCTCAACCAACCGAATATCAGTCTTTGTTTTGTTTTATGTGAGTTGTTGCAACTATGTATACACTGCTGTGCACCTCAATAAACCGAATGGTAATTAGTCTTTTGATTTTTCCGTGAGGTTTGCCTTATGCAAAGAAAGACAGCATAGACGTTTTTTCCTCCCTATAAGTGGGGGGGGACCGAGCAAGGTGAATTTAAATCTGGGTGGGACGAGTCCCACCCTCTATCTGCGCCCGTGATTATGCACCATGTTGTTGTAACTTTTTTTGAGAGACCCGCCGCCTACTTCAGCGCAGAATAGTGACGTTTGTGGCTTGTTGATGATGTGTAAGTCGGATGAATGCGACCTGGCGGTTCAGACTGAAGTCGCATATGAAAAGAGCGGATAGGAATCAGAATTAGGACCACATATCCAAACGGCCTGGGTCGGATTTGAAAAAATCGGATCTGTGTCGTTCATATTGTCAATAAAAGATCGGATACAGGTCACATATGGGCGAAAAGATCGGATTTGAGTCACTTCAGCCTGCAGTGTGAACGTAGCCTGAGTCTCACGGACCACAGCAGTGGAAATGATGCGCTGGGAGTGGTGCTGGATTCTAAGTCATTAGTAGCATCCTTGAATAACTTAAGGAACGCAACTACTGTTTTCAAAGTGTTTGCATTAATCTGCGCAATTCTTTCATACTGGTTGTTGCTCAGCAGTAATGTTGAAATCTCCTCATGCTGTTGCAGTATGGAATCCAGCATATCATAATTTGAATTCCATCGGGTCTCGATGGATTGCTTGAGGGATTTCTTCAAGTTGTTTTGCAGACCTGAATGCTTGAAATATTTCACCAGCTTTTTTGCATTGGTCAACAGTTCAGACAGCTCAGTTTCAGCCAACACACCTGGTGCAAATGCACTTGATAGGGTGACATTCAGAATGTGCGCGTTGCAATTCAACCTGGTGTAGCCACGCAGGGCGGCGACTATGTTTGCTCCACGGTCAGTAACAAACACAACACGGCCAGATAGTAGTGACGCATCTATTCCAAATTCACGGAGTTTCTGGAACAGCAGACTCCTGATATTCTCCCCTGTTTTTGACATACCACTCTCGAAGGGAGCTGCGAATAACACCCTGGAAACAAGGTCGAAGTTGTTGTTTGTATAATGAATGGTGCCAGATATGAATGAAGACTTACGGTAATCCTCCGTCCATATATCGGTTGTGATGGCACATCCATATGTTTCGATGATGGGCTTTATTTCTGCTGCCACTGACTCCTGCAGTGCTTGTGCTCGCCCCTCGACATGTCTGGATACAGTGGTTGGATGAGGTAAAACATCTTTAATGTCAAACTTGCCATACTTGGCAGCAACATTAACAAAGTGTTGCAATATGTCAACAAAGCCTCTCCCGGCGACCAAATCATATGGCCGTATGTCTAGACAGCACACTTCCACACATTTCTCTGTAGTTTCCTGTTTAATGTGTGCAGGGAGAAGTTGTTTTTGATTGAAATGCAGCTTACTCTGACCTGGGAGGACAGAGCAGGTGTGACGCCTCAACCCAGAGGTGCCGGATTTGTGTCCATTGTAAATTAGGATTTTTGAGCATTTGTCACAACGAACGTAGTCAAGTTCGTTGCCGTCTGCGTCGCACACAACTGAGAAATTTTGCCAGATATCAGACTTTCCTTGTTTCGTTTTTGTACTGTACAATCCTTGTTTGAGTTTATTTTCTATATCACTTGTTTGACTCGTGCTGTCGCTAGGCTAGTTTACGATCCCGCAGTGTTTTACTATGGCCGCCCATTCCCGCCCGCAGCTAAGTGCAAACCGCCCGTTCCCGTGAGATTTGCGTTGGGTCCCGCGGGACCCAATCCCAGTGCAGACCTCTACCCCGTATGCATTCGTTTAATGGTCTTCTGCATGTTAAATAGTTACAAAATTATAATAAAGTGAATACTTTACGATTTATTTGGTGTATACTGATGAAGTTACTTTTTTTGGCCAAGTGATACACTGTGCAGTGCAGTATCTCACTCAGGGTCCTCATCTCATTATCTCTAGCTGCTTTATCCTGTTCTACAGGGTCGCAGGCAAGCTGGAGCCTATCCCAGCTGACTACAGGCGTAAGGCGGGGTACACCCTGGACAAGTCGCCAGGTTATCACAGGGCTGACACATAGACACAGACAACCATTCACACTCGCATTCACACCTACAGTCAATTTAGAGTCACCAGTTAACCTAACCTGCATGTCTTTGGACTGTGGGGGAAACCCACGCGGACACAGGGAGAACATGCAAGCTCCGCACAGAAAGGCCCTCACCGGCCACGGGGCTTGAACCCAGACCTTCTTGTTGTGAAGCGACAGCGCTAACCACTACACCACCGTGCCAGGCTGGGCGATATATCCAAAAAAAAAAAATTGGTATCGCAGTATGGCCATTCATATCATCAGAAAACTTAATATTGTGACTAATGTATCGCATTTTAGCAGAAATATCCTCCAGAAATGACAAGGTAGCTGCAGTGTTTTTACCCTCATGAATATATTAATGAAGAGTCTGTATTCAAATCAAATTTTTCATATCAAAACTTTTTATTCATCAACATTGCAGACATAGTCTGAATTGAGGTGATTTAACAATTTGTTATACAAAGATGTCAAAAGTTAAAAATACGTACATATTATACAAATTAAAATCAAAATCTAACGGAAAGTCACCGCCTCATCTAATGCACAATTTAAGACTGATTAAAAACAACAGGATGATTAAAGCAATCCAAGTTAATTCAGAAGATGTGACAGGATCTTGAGGACCAGTTTTGGGGCAACATGGAAGGATTTGAGTACAATTATTGTATTGATCAGTTCTTGTTCAATATGTCTACTGGATAAGGTATAGCTGAGTTCCTGTGCCTACTGGTGCAACAAAGGGGAGTGTCAAATTTGTTAGAACTGCGTGCGTTCCGACCTGTAATACGTTGCCGGAATGGTGGAAGCCACTCTCGGAACTCTGAGTTCAAAAGAGTTTGAGCGAATTTGGCACAGATGGTGGTGCGTCGATGCGCTAGGGAACAGAGATTCAGCGTGGACAAGGATGCAACATAGTCATTGTATTTGGTCCCGAGGATTATCTTGCATGCCCTTTTCTGTACTTATTCCAGGGTGCAGTGTACTCCAAAGAGGGTCGGACATAACCTGTGTAGACTGTCATCAAGTCAGGAACTGATACTCCAAAACGCTTTAGTCGATGGAGAATGAAGAGTTTTCTGTTTGCAGATGAGACCATGTTGTCGACTTACAAGTTCCATTTCAAGTCACACTGTATAGTGAGTCCAAGCACCTTGATGGCTTTCACGATTTCCAGGGTTTGTCCATTAATTAGCAATGGTGCAGGAGTAGGAATAGCTCTCACAAAGCTTACATGTAGGACTTTACATTTACCAGGATTTAACGTCATTCTGTGGTTTTCGACCCAATCATTCAGTTTATTCAAAGTCGGCTGAAGGGAGCAAGATTGGGTGATACGTCTGACTTGTGCCAGGTTCATGTCGTCGACATATTTCCATCGGTTAGTGTAGTTGCATAACACGTCATCTATGACTGCCAGGAACATGATTGGCCCTAAGATTGTACCTTGAGCAACCCCACAGGTAAGACACAGCCAGTAGACCCTCTGGCGACAGTCGGAAATAAAGCTACATAGCCACGGCAAGATGGAAGGGCGTACTCCCAGGCCTATCAAACATTGAATAGCTGTTAAATGATCAACTCTATTGAAAGATTTAGCCAGATCAGTTGTCACGAGAGTGCAGATGGAGCTTGGTAGGGAGCTTGATTTGTACAGGAAATCTAGTAGACTCACCAGTGCGTGAGTTGTGGATCTTTTCTTTGTGCTACCGAACTGGTACGGATCAAGCCTAAGGGAAATGTCCTGAAGGATCCAGTTTGCGGCAAAGCGTTCACAGACCTTTGATATTTGAGCAGTCAGAGATATAGGTCTAAGTTCATCTGGGTCATTCCGTGCCAACTCACCTAAATTTCAGGAACTCCCCCACATCACCGTCTCAGATTTTACTCAAAAAATTCTCTAATCAAGAATCATATGTTTGTACCACACATGCAAAATATTAGCCCCCAATTATGTTGTAGTTTTGGAACTACAGGCCTTTGAAATATTGATGTCAAAACACCACATGTCGAAATTGGCTCTTTCCCCAACTTCAGAGACCCATAACTTTTTATTGCAGCTATCTAGAAAGTTGTGTGTGCAGATTCTTACTGAATGATACCCACTCTTTTCAAATCTGTTGCCAGAAAGCCTCTGAAGGACATACTTTTTGCATAATAGGAAGCCAAAAATGGCATTTTGGCCAAAATCGCTTAAAATTCATTAAAACTCTAAGGGGCCTAGTAGAAATATGAAACTAGTTAGATTTTTTTCCTCATTACATAGTAATTGTAGGGTTGTTATCTGTTCACAGAAACATATTTTGCGATGAAAATTATATTCCTGAATTTTTAAATTTTTTTTTAACATCTTACGTCCTTTCCGAGGGGGCTAAAATAGGGCATTTTTGCCATCTTATTTGGTAATGTGGCTAGGGGTTTAGGATCTTCTAATTTTTTGTGAAGATGCTCTCATATAAGATGTAACTACTCCCTGATTTTTTTTAACAAACGCCCCTTGCTTCATATTTTAATAATTTGTTTTGTACATGGACAGTTTCATCATTTTTCACTTTTTTCCACATTCAGAACTCTGTAACTCTACATTGGAAAATTCCTACTAGCAGCTATTTCAGATTTACATACACTGACATACAAATTTTCATATTTTAGTAGTAGTATGCCCAAGAAATTCATATTTTTCTTTCTATTGGGACCTAAAAACAGCTATTTGGCCAAAAATGACAAAAATGTTGACTTGATATTTTTCAAGTTCTGGAGGGAATGGGCTATTTTCCTCATAAAGATGTGGTGACTTTTTCTATCCATATATATATATATATATATATATATATATATATATATATATATATTAGCAATGATATCCTTAGCCCAATTGCACCCACTCAGCTGGAGATGAGAAGGGTTTCTTCTGATGTGGTACCATCATCGGTAGTGGACATAGGACCTGAAACCACACCAGTTTTACAGTCCCAGTTACAGGCCCCAAGCCAAATGTCCCAATCTGCACCAAATATGTACCAGCCGGGCAAATATATTGCCTGTGTTTATGACAGAAAATGGTACATTGGAAATATTGTCACCAGAAATGAAGAAGAAAATGATGTGTATGTCAATTTCATGAGACAAGGACGAGGCAACACATTCTCATGGCCACCACAAAGCAGGAAAGATGAATGTTGGGTGCCTTTGCTTCATGTCCTTTGTGTGGTAGAGGCCCCAAACATAAAAAGTGGGGGACGCCAATACCAACTAACAGAGGATGACTTCAAACTTGTGAAAGACTTAAGTTTTAACTTATGTACTACTAGATGACAGTTTATGAGTGTCTTAGCACATCACATGAAACTGTACTGCCTGTGAATGAATTACCCATTATCACGGATGCCCATATTTGACTTTAAATTATGTACAAATCTTGTGATGTTTTTCAACATCATGATCATGGATCATTGAATGTGTTAATATGTAAATAAAACCTCATTGCTAAATGTTTTGTGCTTACACAACCTTGAAGTATATTAAAAATACTACTCCAGAATTTTGTTGTTATTTTTCTATATTTTCCAAGGATATTCAACAAAAATTGCAATTATACCTAAAATTTTCTAATTGCAAAAATACAATACAGTAAAAGTTGTTCAGGAAATGTGTATGCCTAGATTAGGTTCTTATAAGCCTTAATTTGTGTGCAAAACACCCCTTCATTATTCCCTTGTTTATTAAAAGCTGCCCAGCGTTTTTGTCATTTTTGGCCAAATAGCTGTTTTTAGGTCCCAATAGAAAGAAAAATATGAATTTCTTGGGCATACTACTACTAAAATATGAAAATTTGTGTGTCAGTGTATGTAAATCTGAAATAGCTGCTAGTAGGAATCTTCCAATTTAGAGTTACAGAGTTCTGAATGTGGAAAAAAGTGAAAAATGATGAAACTGTCCATGTACAAAACAAATTATTAAAATATGAAGCAAGGGGCGTTTGTTAAAAAAAATCAGGGAGTAGTTACATCTTATATGAGAGCATCTTCACAAAAAATTAGAAGATCCTAAACCCCTAGCCACATGACCAAATAAGATGGCAAAAATGCCCTATTTTAGCCCCCTCGGAAAGGACGTAAGATGTTAAAATTTTTTTTTTAAATTCAGGAATTGAAATTTCATGGCAAAATATGTTTCTGTGAACAGATAACAACCCTACAATTACTATGTAGTGAGGAAAAAAATCTAACTAGCTTCATATTTCTACTATGCCCCCTAGAGTTTTAATGAATTTTAAGTGATTTTGGCCAAAACGTCATTTTTGGCTTCCCATTATGCAAAACGTATGTCCTTCAGAGGCTTTGTGGCAACAGATTTGAAAAGAGTGGGTATCATTCAGTAAGAATCTGCAAACACAACTGTCTAGATAGCTGCAATAAAAAGTTATGGGTCTCTGAAGTTGGGGAAAGAGCCATTTCGTCATGTGGTATTTTGACATCAAAATTTCAAAGGCCTGTAGTTCCAAAACTACAATGAATTGGGGGCTAATATTTTGCATGTGTGGTACAAACATATGATTCTTGATTATAGAATTTTTTGAGCAAAATCTGAGACGGTGATGTGGGGACCCTTAGGTGAGTTGGCACGGAATGACCCATCTATATGTGGTGGTGGTGATTTAGGTAAAGGGATAACATTGGCTTCTTTCCACTGTGGTGGGATCACACCCTCCTTAAATGACGAGTTGAATAAGTCACAGAGGGGAGTACTGATTTCACATGCAAACTCCTTCAGGATACGAGTAGGAATACCATCAGGGCTGGGACTCTTATAGGGGTTGATTGACTTGAGTTGAGAGTAGACTTCCGAAACTTGAATGACTGGTAGTGGTCCCAGGACAGGTAGGAATGCTGGGAGGGATGATGAGTCCAGTGGTGGTAGTGACTGGGACACGTCTGCAAACTTGGCATTGATGGCGTTGGCTATCGTTGAGAAGTTGTTTTGATTAATGCCCGGTGTGTGGATACGGCTGGGTTTCTTGTTCATGTTACATATTGATTTAATATCATTATGCCACGACCGGGGGTTGGCTTTCTTGTGACCTTCCACTTTGACCTTGTAGAAATTGTGTTGTGCTTTGCGGATCGCGATTTGCACCTTATTTCTGTAGAACTTGCTCAGGTCTGAGGGGGGACCAGTCGAGAATGATTTCTGTCTTTGTTTTATTAGGTGCTTAATCACAGGTGTCATCCATAGTTTGTCTTTGGGGTGGATTTTCACTATTTTGGTAGGAAAGTGCTCGTTGATGGCAGACGTCAGTGTATGATAGAACGCATTGGCCTTTGCCTCTGTTGAGATTGCTGTGAGGACTTCTTCCCAGGGGTGGGTGGTAATCCATCTGCCAAATTCACTGAGGTTTGGCTCACGCATGGGACGGATGAGTTGCCTTGTGCAAGTATTGTGCTTGACTTGAACTTGTGGTTCCCAAAGGACACAATAGTAGTCGCTAAGACCGACTGGTGGAAGGATCACAGGTTTCTTGTAACTCGGCTTCATGTTGGAGATGATGAGATCTAAGATGGCGTCACCTCTAGTGTTATTCTGAACCACTTGAGAGAGGTCACTGTTGAGAAGGATATCACGAATATTGAGATGATTAAAGCCACCGAGAAGGGCTAGTCCGATATTTGGGTAGATTGTTCTGAGATGAGGTGTTCAATGAGGTCTGCCACGTGCGGAGATTGTGGTGGTGAATAAACTGCACAGACGGCAATGGACGAGAACCTGCGAGTCAGGCGGTGTGGTCGTACCTTGACCCAGAGACACTCACGTTGTTCTGGAACGCTGATTGCAGGGATGAGACAGGACGGTATGTTGTCTTGTACGTAAATTGCTACACCACCACCGCAACGATTATTGCGGCATTTTGAATAGACAGTATATCCGTCAATTGACTGTACACTACCGTTCAAAAGTTTGGGGTCACTTTGAAATTTCCTTATTTTTGAAAGAAAAGCACTGTTCTTTTCAATGAAGATCACTTTAAACTAATCAGAAATACACTCTATACATTGCTAATGTGGTAACTGACTATTCTAGCTAAATTCTACTAAATGTCTGGTTTTTGGTGCAATATCTCCATAGGTGTATAGAGGCCCATTTCCAGCAACTATCACTCCAGTGTTCTAATGGTACAATGTGTTTGCTCATTGCCTCAGAAGGCTAATGGATGATTAGAAAACCCTTGTACAATCATGTTAGCACAGCTGAAAACAGTTTAGCTCTTTAGAGAAGCTATAAAACTGACCTTCCTTTGAGCAGATTGAGTTTCTGGAGCATCACATTTGTGGGGTCGATTAAATGCTCAAAATGGCCAGAAAAATGTCTTGACTATATTTTCTATTCATTTTACAACTTATGGTGGGAAATAAAAGTGTGACTTTTCATGGAAAACACAAAATTGTCTGGGTGACCCCAAACTTTTGAACGGTAGTATAGTTCTTGTGGCGTGGAAGGTAAGAACCATGACTCTGATATTGCTGCAATATCCACATTATTGCCTGATAAAACGGCCTGGAATTCATCTATTTTGTTGAATAAAGATCTTGGATTCGTAAGTAGGAATGTCGGCACTGATGTAGCACAACTGGGAGAGCGGTTGTTTACAAGTTTGATGCTCATCAGGTTTGCACGGGAAACGAGTGCAGACAACAAAGAAGGGCGATGGAAGTTAATCAAATCATTTCTTCTTCCAACTACAGTTTCCATTTTGCGTAAACAGCTCTTACCCGCTTTTTTCCCTCTCAGCCTTCTTGAGCCCTGGAGTATTTTGTTGTCATGTAGGAGTTGTTTCATGTGTGGCCTTGCTGTTGAAAGACACTTTTGAGACTCCTCATAAAATCCAAGGAATACCTGAACCACACCCTGGTAGCCATTGTAATTCTCTATATAGGGGACGTCAGCGGTGAAGACTGATTTTCTGCGGTTATATCTGTTCAGTACAGCCAAATGTCATCCCAAGCTTGTCCAGACATCTTCCCATACATTTACAATAATATTTACTGACATTCACAACAGATTAAAAGCTAAAAAAAGCATAAAGACGACCACGTCCGAGGAGCTGTTTCTACAACGTGGCAGCCCCTAGAAGCTCCACCTATCGATGGATTTGATTTGAAAAGAACAGTTCAAAGAAATGACTGAAAGCCCAAATATTACCATGACATTCATATCCAGGATGACATGTCACTGAATGTAAACTTCTGGCCACAACTGTAGCAATCTTCTGAATATATCTAAAGCAAGCAGTGGCTTCTAGATAACGAGCATACTCTGATAAGTTATCACTAGTTGTTTGCACTATGGCAGCTGTTTTGGTTTGCTCGACCACCAGCTATTTCACTTCCAGTAAAACCGCTAAGAAAAGTCACGTGACTGAAACCCAAGAATATTATACAACTTACCACTACTGTATGCATATGCTTGAAAATATGGTTGGGAGGTTTGAGGGGGTTATAGTTTCAAAACTTTGTATAGACAGTGTGCTTAGAAGAGTGGGTGGTTTTTTTTTTTTCCCCCCAAACCCAAGTAGCTGTTCCAGATGTGAGATAAAGAGGAGGCTACTTTTCAGAGGAGGTAAAATTTAAAAAATGTACTGTGTTGTGCTGTCAAAATTTTACTGTAAAAGTTTATTACACCTTGCATAATATATGCAGTATTTTTCAGTGAGTTTGCTTTATTATGCAGGTTGTTGCATTTATTGTTTGATAGACGTATCAAATCAAGCATCTCATATCAAATGATGCAGTATATGATATGATACACTATATTGTTACACCCCTAATATTTTGCTAATTTTTCCCCCACAAGTGGTGTTTCAAATGCCGCTTTTCCACTACCAACGCGGCTGAGTTGGGCTGAGCCGTGCCGTGCTGAGTCGGGCTGAGTCGAGCTGAGTGGGGCTGTTGGAGTTACATTTCGACTACAACCGCGCTGAACCGTGCTGGCTGGAAGTGGGTGGACACATTGGGTGGAGTTAGCGAAAGTGGGTGGATGTCAGGTGATGTCGTTAGGCGGCGCAAACAGTGACATCAGTGACCTTTTAAGCGGTAGTCTCACAACCCGGATAGTAAACAATAAACATGGAGGACATGGAGTCGTTAGTGTTGCTGGTCTTGGTGCTGTGGCTTGTTGTCACCGACAACGCCAACAGATACTGGCAAGAGCGTATAGATGAGGCGAGGCGCATAAGGCTTCATAATTCTCGTAATTCGTAATTCTCCTTCTTCCGGGTTTACGGTGTTTACAGATCCCAGCGTGCTCGCGGGGCGTGTGAGGACACTCCTCCTCACCAATCAGTGCACAGGGGAGTGTCTCCTCACGCCCCTAGCCTCACTCAGCAAGGTTTGGCTCGCTTCAGCCCTACTCCAAAACCGTGCGAGTTTTGGGGGCTGAGCAGGGCTGAAGTGAGCTGAGTCGTGCTGTTCTTAGATAGTCGAAACGCGAGCCGTGTTGGGCTGAAGCGAGCTGAAGTGAGCTGAAAAAGGGTAGTGGAAAAGGGCCAAAAGGTATAGATGACTAGCTACATATACATGTACATTATTTCTTAAATACTGTGGGATTTTCTTTTATAATGACTTTACAGTGCAAGATCTCAATTCCCGGACCTCTGTGGATTGACTTTCTCTCTCTTTCTCTCTCTGTCTGTGTTTTTTGTATACAGGTTTGGCCATTTGAATGTGTCTCACATCTTGCTTGAGAATGGGGCAGAGATCAATGGCAGGAATCGCATGGGAGCTAGTGTACTCACTATGGCTGCTCGTGGGGGCCATACACATGTTGCAAAACTCCTCCTTGAGCACGGAGCATTTGTGGATGACTTTGACCACCTTTCTGCTGCTGAAAGAAACGTTAATGGGAACAACAGTAACCACGGTGATAATGGGAAGAACTTCTTGGATATCACGTCTTTATTGGTTAGCGCTCAGCAGGGTCACGAGGCGATGGTCAGACTGCTTTTGGAGTGGGGAGCCGACGTGAACTTTTCGCAGAAGACCACGGGTTGGAGTGCACTAATGTTGGCCACATTGAGCGGGAAGGCTAGTATAGCTCAGCAGCTTGTAGAGAGGGGCGCTGATCCTGATCACCTTAATGTACTGTCCAAAACGGCTTTTGAAGTGGCACTGCATCTTAAGCAAAAGGAAGTGAAGAGTTATCTGGATTCCATCACCACAGTTCGTCCACAACCAGGTAAGATCAGTAGATGGAAGGAGTTTCAGTGGCTCATGAGGACCTATGATACTGACCAAAGCACACATGGTCAAGTCTATTAAATAAATGTCTACAGAAGGGTGTTGGGCCAAGGCTGCGTTAACAAATCTATCCCTTGGTTGCAAATTCTAATTATACTGGCCTACCAACCAACACATAGTCTGGGGAATTCTAATATACGCAAATTTAAAAATATATATATTTACAGGCCTAGAAAGTCTTTTTTTTTTTTTTTCACCAGCCAGCCGGACTAGTTACCTTCCAAAGTAACTATCCAAACAGAAAATCAACTAGCTAAATTTGTTCATGTATGAATTTTACTTCTGTCAAAAATAATGCAAAAGAGAGTAGTTACCATTGTTCATGACTAATGTGCATTTATTTCAAGGCCCGAGTATTTTGATACTGTTGTTAAATACATAAATGAGAACAACACAGAGCACCATAATGTAATATCAACAAATAATAATATATTGGAAAACTTGGTGTATGAGTATTGAAAACAAATATACTTACTATCATGACTATAGCACCCAAAATATGTCCAACATGCTTTCTGTATTAACCATTTATGAGAGAGAAAGCATTAGGAGCTTCATATTGACTAGGAATCAACTTGAAAAAAATTAATTATTCCATAAAAATCGTATCGCAGCCAAGGCCTACCCTGCTCCCACGTTTGCTTATAAGTCCTTTGTCGTTTCTCCTTCTCGTACGCTTTATCGGCGGCCTTTTTCTCCTCTTCAGACCGAGGTCGCTTTGTCCCCGTCTCTGGCGGTTTCTGTCCACCTTTCAGAAAATTCCACATCGCAACATAGCTTTGGCAGATGTAGATGTAAACAACAACAAAAACACGTGTTTAAATGGGCGATGATGTGGCCACATCTATTGAAATTGATAATGTGATTACCGCGATATTCAACGAGATGCGTTATATGCATGCGCAGTAGTGAAAAAAACGACAGCCTGACTCGTACACGATATGATTCGGAATTCTTCGGTATTTTCCGTCCTGCCGATAAACACATCGGTTAACACAGACACGGCACACGCTTAATATGTGACGGCTTTAGTTGACGGTGTGTCTGAATCTTCGCTTCATATATATTTTTTATTTTCAACTAGCCAGCCGGGCTGGCTAGTGACAGGAATTACCTGCCAAATGACAAATTAAGTCGCCTCGGGCGACCGGACCACCGCAAATTTCGAGCCGTGATTTATATACATATATTACAGCATATAACCATGGCTCTTGTGCAATAATAATAATAAACACTGATAAAGGTAAAGCTTCTGATTTACACCGCGGTCTCACATAGTTGAAATCACTTCACGGTAGAGGCCAGTAGACGATTTTGGGTCTTCCGGGGGTCAACCGGCACACGTTCCAGGTAGAGCTGTACAATATATCGTATTTTTATCACGATATCGATATTGGTGTCAAACGATATCAAAATTCATAATATCGATATGAAACGATTTTTTTGTCATTTGTAAGGTAAAACGAACCCTTCTGTCCCCTAAGGCACACTGTAGCCTTGTATACGTCATCCATTCTACTCCCGCGATATCTCCGCAACAGTAAAAAATCAGTTCTTCTGTTTTCATACGTGTCGGGTGATTTGATATATTGATTTGTTAATATGTTGTTTGATTTGCTTGCTAATAGTTATAATAATACAATTAACATATATTTACATCATATTTTTGGATGTGGGACTGGGTAATGTAAAAATGGCATCTACGGAAGAAAACAAGCACAACAATATTAGCACATATCCAGCTTGCTAGCTGTGTTAGATGTGTTAAACCGTGTGGATTTAAGTGGAATAATTGCGAGTCGTCCTGTGGTCAAGGCAGCGTTTTAAGGTAAGGCAATTTGGTTATTAATGTTGCCCACCGCGGCATGTTTACTTGGGTTCATTTGATTTTGACTTGTGCATCTGCAGCTAGCATCATGCTTTGAAGTAGGTTCTGCTAAGGACGGGTTTATTGCGCGATGTAGACGGACTCAGATGTAATTACATTGTTATTAAAATTCCGTGCGCTTAAAACGGTGTCCCCCTTCTAATCATGTAGCCCTAATCATGTGTTGCTTTTACTTTTCTTAATGGTGAGTGAAATATCTCTGCAAATGGTATTTCAATGCTGACGTGCCAAAAAGATAGCGGAGTCCACATTTGGAAGATGAAGGAAGAGAAGCCTGATGCTTGAAAATAGATCGCTTAATCCACAACGCATATCTGTATTTGAGACATAACCTGCAACTAGTGGGGATGTTTTGGAATGACTGTGCATGGGGTGTTTTTGGCCACAGAACACTAACCCACAGTAGTAGGAGGACTACTAGGTTCGTGGATTTTGTCTGTTGACTGAGCGAAGCATGGTGTTTGCCTTGTGCCATTTCACGTAGCATCTAGCCGCAGTGCCACCTACACTTTCAGGGAATGTTTACATGCCGCTGAGCTATTTTCATGTATGTTAATTCTTAAGGACTTGTCTCTATATTGTGCGTGTTCACACACGGACTGGCCATCGGGAGTAGCGGGAGTTTTCCCGGTGGGCCGGTGGTTCAGTGTGGGCCGGCGGAGGAAAAAAAAAAAAAAAAAAGTTGCGCGCTGGCCTTTAATATGATAAGCAATGTTAACAGTTTCTTTAAGAAACTGTTAACATTGCTTATTACAGTTGCGTGCTGGCCTTTAATATGATAAGCAATGTTAACAGTTTCTTAAAGAAACTGTTAACATTGCTTATCATATTAAAGGCCAGCGCGCAACTGTTTTTTTTTTTTTTTCCTCCGCCGGCCCACACTGAACCACCGGCACACCAGGAAAACTCCCGCTACTCCCAATGGCCAGTCCGTGTGTGTGCGTGTTTACTGTTGGTGTCTTAACAACACACAAGCTTACGTTGTAGTGTGTGTGTGTGTGTGAGAGAGAGATTTTATCCTTGGCTGGCTACGAGCCAGTGTGGACGTTACGCAGTAATCACTGGTAATACCAGCGCTGGCTCCATCCTCTGTGATCAGAAATGTTGAGTGAGGAGAACGTGAGCCTTGTGCAGGCGATAGGACCTATGCAAAGTACGCGCTTGCACAGTAAATAGTTTAAGTAAAAGGCGTTTCAGGGTACAACGGGAAGGGTTGACAGGTAGCCTATGAGGCCTGTACTATAAAAATGTGGCCCGGTGCCTCGGGTGTTGATGATCGGGGCTTTAAAAAAAGGTGTATATCGTTTTAAAAATCGCGATATCAATATTTACTGAAAAAATCGTGATATTGATTTTTTCCAATATCGAGCAGCCCTAGTTCCAGGCCCTTCCATCAGAATATGTGAGAGCTGAGGCACTACCTTGTCAACCAGGAGGGCGTGGCTTCCATTCCTGGAAAGTTTAGTTGTGTTGAAAATTGCCATGAAGGCATCTGTGGGCATCCTTGAGGCAGATGTGAGGGTTACGAGGGCTACCAGGCATTACCATAGCATTCCATCGCAACCATCAAGCTCAAAATGGTCACGGAACAGCATTCTGCAGAAAATGAAAAGTTTGCCTTGGGGGCATGGCTTATTTTGTCTTGCCATGGCTATGCTGTACTGCAGCCGCGAAAACCATACACGCTGCCGTCATTGGTTTTACTGGCGTCTTCTGTCATTACCGTTACGGCTACCATGGTTTCATTTACATGTTTACGCCGCCCAAATTTATGCGACGGATCACCTCCAAAATCTGCTAGAATAGCCACGGTAGCCCCAACCATGGTTTTCATGGATCAACCGGCTATCTGTGCCCTTAGCATTACACAATCCATCCATCCATAAGCCATAACCACTTATCCTGTTCAGGGTTGCGGGCAAGCTGGAGCCTATCCCAGTTGACTATAGGCAAGAGGTGGGGTATACCTTGGACAAGTCGCCAGATCATCGCAGGGCTGACACATAGAGACAAACAACCATTCACACTCATGGTCAGTTTAGAGCCACCAATTAGTCTAACCTTCATGTCTTTGGACTGTGTGGGAGTACCCAGAAGAAACCCATGCAGATACGGGGAGAACATGCAAACTCCACGCAGAAAGGCCTCCATCAGCCGGTGGGCTCGAACACAGAACCTTCTTGCAGTGAAGTGACAGTGCTAACCACTACACCACTGTGCTGCCTGGCATTACACAAGTAATTCATTTAATTCAGTGTTTTCAACTCCTAATTAATATGGAAGAAAGCAGTATGGCTCCTTACTAATCATTTGAGCTTAGGTAAGTTATGAAAATCCTGAGGCAGATGAAAGTGTTTAAAAGGTTTCAGTATATCATAATTTTGGCAAAGCTACACTGATGATCAAAATGAAGAACCTGAATGTGTTAGAATGGCCCAGTCAAAGCCCACACTTCAGTCGCTGTCCTATTGGAAGCGGACTCTCCAACCCAGTTTCAAGTCTCTTGCAGTGTGGAACAGGTTTTCTTTTAGCATTTGATTGCATCCATCTTGCCCTCAACCCTGACACGTTTCCCAGTGCCATTGAGCCACATGGTGGAAATGTGGTGTTAATTATTCTAGTTGTACAGTTTTGAATTTTTAAGTTTTGTCAGATTGAATGTTGTCATCTTGACTGATTTGTGCAGTAGGTCAAAATAGGAACCAGAGTTTGCACAATTCAGACCTTGGCATCAGAGCCTGTGCAGAAGATACGGCCAATCACATTGTGGGTCTGTGGGTCTTGCTTGCACCTCTCCTTTGTTTCATGCCAGTAGCGTGCATATTAAGAGCTATTACCTGAAGTGCAACTTAAGATGGTGCATCAAACACAAGCTCAGTTGGTCATTAATTTATGTAAAATGCTAAATTTCAGTCAAATAGTTTGTGCGAGTATCAGGCCTGGAATTTCGTCATTTTAGGGGCAAGGCCACTTGGCCTTTTGTGTTGTCAATTTTTTGAGGGCATGAAGGCCAAAAGCCAGGGCACCAAGGCCATAAAATAAAACAATGATTTTAAGTTCATGTCTCATCTCATTATCTCTAGCCGCTTCATCCTGTTCTACAGGGTCGCAGGCAAGCTGGAGCCTATCCCAGCTGACTACGGGCGAAAGGCGGGGTACACCCTGGACAAGTCGCCAGGTCATCACAGGGCTGACACATAGACACAGACAACCATTCACACTCACATTCACACCTACGGTCAATTTAGAGTCACCAGTTAACCTAACCTGCATGTCTTTGGACTGTGGGGGAAACCGGAGCACCCGGAGGAAACTCACGCAGACACAGGGAGAACATGCAAACTCCACACAGAAAGGCCTTCGCCGGCCACAGGGCTCGAACCCGGACCTTCTTGCTGTGAGGCGACAGCGCTAACCACTACACCACCGTGCCGCCCAAGTTCACGTCTATAATGAATTTAATTTAAGGACTAATGACTCTTCCGAGGAAGATTGAAGTCTCAGTCGAAACTATCAAGCAGGTAAAGAAACATCTCCTACACTATTATGTCTGAAGATAAGAAAATATTGAACACATCTAAACTTATCAATCCATCACTCAATTCAAAAATTGTAAAACTTATTAAACCTATATCCTCCCATAATTTTTGTTCAATTGACACCGAATGTGCAAGAGCACCTTCAGACTGTACTACTGCGCAGACTTTTGATTAATCAAAATTGAGTCTGGAGTTCATCAAAATGTTTGACTGTAAATGGAACATATACTAGCATGCAGACTACTGATTAACCCATAAGAGCCCAGACCGAGTTCTCAATCAAGGAAAATTATTGAGGAAATAAAATGAGCTAAATAGACGACAAAGAAAACATTTCTGACCTTTTATTTTATAAAATAGCACTTTCATGTCTCAAGATCTGAAATATTAAATTGCAAATTTGCAGAACACTGCAACACTATTACACTGTTAACCCGAAAGTTCATTCTGTGCAAACAGTTTGAGTAAATACCACTTTTAAAGATTAGTTTTATTGCGTTACTTAAACAGTATGAGTATATGAAGAGTATATGAGACAATGTACTCATTTTTGTAATTTAAACTAACTTAAACTATCATGTTTTACCTCAGACCACAGTGCTGCCCTGCTGTGATTGGCTCAAAACTCAAGACAAGTCTGTGTTTGTCCATTGACGGCTACAGAGGAAGTTGCGCCATTTTCTAATTTACACAGAGCAATTTAAGGTCTTTGCACTTTTGACAGCAAGCTAATTAGCATTTGTTACCGGCTACAGTCGGTACTCGGCACGTTAAAAGTGGGTCAATGCTGTAATGACATAACGTTACTGTACAAGCAATGCTTATTTAACGGTAACAAACTTAAGCCCTATATGTTGAAATTCCTATCTTATTCGTTCGTTAATTTATCACACAGTCTTACCTCAGTCAACTTCTTCCCTCCTTCTGTGAAAATTCAATGTCTCAGACGCAGACACAAGTGGGTGGGGGATGCGTTTGATTAAGTCTCCTGGTTGGCTGGTGATAGATTGGTGTCATTATAGCACGTCGGAGCGGTTCATGCCAGGCTCGAGTCCGATCCACCACTGATGAGTTGCCCAATAAGAATCCAGAATGTCATCAAAAGACGTATTTTTTTTCTCAATAGACGCAGGTGATGTTAAAGCCTATTGGCAGTCACAAGGCAGACTACAAAACCGCAAAACTGCAGGGCATCAAGGCCACTGTGGCCTTACGGCAGATATTTTTTTCTAAGGGCACAAGGCCAAATTGAGAGGGCACGAGGGCTATGGCCCTCGTGAAATTCCTGCCCTGGCGAGTATATTTAACATTGTCTGCTTTGATTTTTGAGACATGACTGGCTGAGCAACTCCTGGTGATGATGGATTGCATCATGATAATCATAGTTTACCAACTGAAATGCATGAACTAAACTTGGAAAAACAACAGAAGACTATTCCTGAAATAATTTGTGGAAATGCAACTTAAAAAGGATGTTTCATTTGCGTTCCATTCACTTGCATAGCAATAAGTGAGGTTGTAAAAATTGTACTGCAGCCAGCCACTAGAGGGCCTCTGGGACATTTTGGCTTCACTTTTCAATCACTGTTACAATGTCTACTCATGTGTATATACAGTCAATGGTCCACACATCATCGTGCTACTACCACCACCATGCTTCACTCTGGAGATGGGTGTTTTCGGAGTGATGTACATCATGGTTTGTGCCAAAGCCAAAAAAAAAGTATTTGGTCTGATTATTATCACATCTGTCCGTCACATTTAAAACACAAGAAAACTGAAGGGTATGTCGAAAATCTGTAAAAGGTAACTCAAACCAACAGTCCTTTCCACCCAGGGACTGGCCATGTGTGTCTGTGTGGAGACAGTTGGAATGTATAAACTGTGTTTACTTTTATATCCCTGTTAGCAAAATAAAAAAATAAAAAATTAAATGATGTGTGAAAGATGAGTGTTTTGACCTATAAAATGATACTATCAGATTTCAGGGTAGCTCACCTGTAACACCCCACCCCACCCAATGCATACGTCTTCGAATACAAACAAAATGTTAATGGTCTATTCAGTTTCCTTTCAATTTTAAAGTAGGAAATATAAAGAATAAGTGAATCCAGCTAAAATCTTCTCTTATTTATTTTTCATACGCTGCATTTATGGTCTCTTTTTTATAGATAGATAGATAGATAGATAGATAGATAGATAGATAGATAGATAGATAGATAGATAGTAATCTAGTAAAACATCTTGGTGTCTTGTGTAATTTATTGTTGATATATTGGGAGACAACACACAAGACAACAAAGATGCTTAAACTTTATTTTCAGACAAGAGGATTCACTGACTCAAACACTGAATTGCTGAATAAGGAATAGGGGAGCCTTGTTTATAACTTAAACTATTTATTGACTTGAGGGCAGAAGTATGATGAACCTGAATGTGAAAGTCATTACAATTCATGAAAAAAACCCTATATTCTTTTAGTCATTTCTGTTTATTTTAAATACTTGATAAAGTTATATATTTGACTTGATGCACTCCGCCATTTTGTTTTTCTCTACTCACGGTATATAAGCTGATATCTTAGTAGTAGAGGAGCCAATCAGAGTGTATGATTGCTCATATCCAGTGAATGTGGATAGAAGAAAAAAAAGTGTGTGTGTGTATATATGGGCGGCACGGTGGTGTAGTGGTTAGCGCTGTCGCCTCACAGCAAGAAGGTCCGGGTTCGAGCCCCGTGGCCGGCGAGGGCCTTTCTGTGCGGAGTTTGCATGTTCTCCCCGTGTCCATGTGGGTTTCCTCCAGGTGCTCCGGTTTCCCCCACAGTCCCAAGACATGCAGCCAGTCACCGAGTACAAGTATCTGGGGGTAGTTTTAGATGACAAGTTGCGGTGGGAGCAGCACACAGAAATGATCCAGAAAAAAGGACAACAGAGACTTCACTTTTTAAAAAAACTGGTTTCATTTCAGGTTGACAACAGAATAGCCAAGATGTTCTACAGTGCCTTTGTGGAGAGTGTTTTAACCTTTGGGATTCTTTGTTGGTTTGGCAATGCAACAGAGGCGCAAAAAGGTAGACTTAGGAAACTGGTAACAACGTCTAGCAAGCTGATGGGCATAAATCAGAAAAGTCTGGAATTCATATACAGGGAACGATCACTTGGTAAAATTGATACAATTTTAACAGATGAAAGACATCCATTATTTTATACTTTTGAGCTGCTGCCATGAGGCAGCAGATTTCGATGCCCCGCTATTTTTAAAAACAGGACGAAGCAATCTTTTATCCCACAAGCCATTAGCCTTTTTAACAAATATGTGAAACAAAAATATAGATCTTAATTTGCGTCCCCCTGTTCAGCTGGCCTGAGCAGGTATGCTATTTTTATAGTTTTACCATTTATTTTTTTTACCACCTTTGCAGCTTTGTACAGCTCTTATGCTATGGGAATGCTATGGATAAACTGGGATTGTTGACTGATTGTTGATGGCTGACATCTGTCCAATGTCTTGTCATGTACTGGGATAAATGTGGTGTCTTGGGTATATGTGTAGCAACAAAATGGGGTTTGTGAGTGTTTGCTTGTTTTGATTTTTTTTTTTTCCATGTCTAACGTTTCATTTTCTGAAGGAAATTTCCCCCATGGGGGACAATAAAGTTTTACTACTACTACTACTAACTGGTGACTCTAAATTGACCGTAGGTGTGAATGTGAGTGTGAATGGTTGTGTGTCTGTGTGTCAGCCCTGTGATGACCTGGCGACTTGTCCAGGGTGTACCCCACCTTTCGCCCGTAGTCAGCTGGGATAGGCTCCAGCTTGCCTGCGACCCTGTAGAACAGGATAAAGCGGCTAGAGATAATGAGATGAGATGATATATACACTTTCAGTGAAATGACAGTAGCAGTTTGTGAAAAATGCTATAATAATAATTCTTGGAAAAATAAAAAAGTATTTGATTATCTTACCATCAAATACTTTTATTCCATATTTTGTTGCTCTTTTATTTTGTGTGTGTATTTTTGGGGTTTTGTTTTCGAGTAGAATTTTTATGTTGTCCGTGGTTGGTTCAGCAACACACTCCGCCATTTTGTTTTTCTCTACTCATGGTATATGAGCTGGTAACCTAGTAGTAGCGTAGCCAATCATATCCAGTAAATGTGGATAGAATAATATCCAATTATTCCAATCTATAACATGGGCAACATGCAGGCATATAATGCAGAGTGCATTATCAAGTAGGTCACGGACATGTCAGTGTCTATCGTAACTGGTAAATATAACCCCAGGTATGTCAGCTGTTTGAAATAGAGGCATATGTGTTTGGAATAGAGTATGTATATATTAAAAAGCATGACCGTAAATAAAGTTAATGCTGTAAATGTTTTCTTTATTTTCTGGTATTTTTCTTTCTAACCTTTTCCCACTAGATGATGAGAAGAAAAGGCCTGATGTTTTCAATGCTTTAAAGCTAGGTGAGTGCCACTGAGGATAATGAATGTTTTAAAATACCCCGTTGATTAGGGTTGGACTGATAATACAATAATATGATATGGATAAATGTATAAACAGTAAATTATTCATACTGATGCCCCCAGGCTTGTTTTTAATTTTGTGTGTGTGTGTTAAAGGAAATGCTCAACTGGTGAAAGAGATATTAGAGGAGGATCCATCTCAGGTGAACATGGCGAATGCAGATGGGGCATCGCCCTTGATGATTGCAGCTGTGAGTGGACTATTGGAAGTAGTGCAGCTTCTGGTCGAGAGGAATGCAGATATAGACAAACAGGATGGGGTCCATGGCTGGACAGCTCTTATGCAGGCAACATATCATGGGTAAGGGTTGCATATCTGAATTTTTCTTTAAAAAAACCAAAAACTGCAATTTCCCGAATAATTTTTTTAATTAAATTTTTTTTTTTTAGAATATATCCTGCACTTCTTAGACAAACTGACTGTTTAGACGCCCTGCTCTTTTTTCTTTTTCCTTTTGCAGGAATAAGGATGTGGTGAAATACCTGCTGAGTCAAGGAGCTGATGTAAACCTAAGAGCCAAGAATGGCTACACAGCCTTTGACCTAGTCATGCTATTAAATGATCCAGGTAGAGTGAAAAGTACTTGAGGTACTGCTTTGGAAACATAATCATCACGCACTTTTTTTTTTTGAGTGATTTAAATGAAAAAAATTAATTCATTCCTTTTCTTTTCTTATTCTTCTCTATCTTATGCAAGACACTGAATTAGTGAGACTGTTGGCTGCTGTGTGTATGATGGTCGATAAAGACAAGAATAGGCACAGAGAGAAGATCTCCACCAAGAAACACCTGTCTCCCAGTGTACTTGTACCACCAGATGATAAAGGAGGCCTAAAGGTGGGGCTGTATGCACATATACACAGTATCTGATGTATAATTTAATGTGTGTATGTCCTACTGGTCTGTAGTAGATTCATGTCAAAAATATGCCTTACTACAGTTTAAAGGTAGACCACCTTTCAGATTTTTCAAGTGTGGGTCATAAAAAGAATTTTCCCCAACATCCAATTATTTTTGTTTAGTGGACTAAAAGCTACTGAATTCGAATAACAGACTTGCAATTTTATTAGTTTTTTTTAAAATACAACCCCGATTCCAAAAAAGTTGGGACAAAGTACAAATTGTAAATAAAAACGGAATGCAATAATTTACAAATCTCAAAAACTGATATTGTATTCACAATAGAACATAGACAACATATCAGATGTCAAAAGTGAGACATTTTGAAATTTCATGCCAAATATTGGCTCATTTGAAGTTTCATGACAGCAACACATCTCAAAAAAGTTGGGACAGGGGCAATAAGAGGCTGGAAAAGTTAAAGGTACAAAAAAGGAACAGCTGGAGGACCAAATTGCAACTCATTAGGTCAATTGGCAATAGATCATTTAGGTGGTGTTTACATTAGACCGTATCCGTCTCGTTTTCGTCGCGGATGCACTGTCCGTTCACATTAAAACGCCGGGAAACGACTCCACAGGCGGAGCAACTTGGATCCGCCAGGGCCCACGTATTCAATCCATTACGTATCTGATCCGGTGCTGTGTAAACATTGAGGAACGAGGATACGCTGTGCTGAGCTCTAGCTGACGTCGTCATTGGACAACATCACTGTGACATCCACCTTCCTGATTCGCTGGCGTTGGTCATGCCACGTTGGTCATGTGACGCGACTGCTGAAAAACGGCGCAGACTTTCACTTCCTGCTATTTGTCCCGAATCACTGCTCGTGCGCTTCACTCGCGCGCTCTGTGAGCTGCGCAGGGCCGGAGTGCGCACCCTTCAGAGGGCACTCGCTGTTCAGGGCGGAGTGATTTGGAGCGCAGGATGCCTGCGGAGCCGAGCGTATCCGTGTATTGGCGTTGCTGTGTGCACGCGAATCGTGTATTGGCGTTGCTGTGTGCACACTAATCATTTTAAAAACGTTAATCTGATGATCCGCTGATACGGTCTAATGTAAACACCACCTAACATGACTGGCTATAAAAAGAGCATCTTGGAGTGGCAGCGGCTCTCAGAAGTAAAGATGGGAAGAGGATCACCAATCCCCCTAATTCTGCGCCGACAAATAGTGGAGCAATATCAGAAAGGAGTTCGACAGTGTAAAATTGCAAAGAGTTTGAACACATCATCATCTACAGTGCATAATATCATCAAAAGATTCAGAGAATCTGGAAGAATCTCTGTGCGTAAGGGTCAAGGCCGGAAAACCATACTGGGTGCCCGTGATCTTCGGGCCCTTAGACGGCACTGCATCACATACAGGCATGCTTCTGTATTGGAAATCACAAAATGGGCTCAGGAATATTTCCAGAGAACATTATCTGTGAACACAATTCACCGTGTCATCCGCCGTTGCCAGCTAAAACTCTATAGTTCAAAGAAAAAGCCGTATCTAAACATGATCCAGAAGCGCAGATGTCTTCTCTGGGCCAAGGCTCATTTAAAATGGACTGTGGCAAAGTGGAAAACTGTTCTGTGGTCAGACGAGTCAAAATTTGAAGTTCTTTATGGAAATCAGGGACGCCGTGTCATTCGGACTAAAGAGGAGAAGGACGACCCAAGATGTTATCAGCGCTCAGTTCAGAAGCCTGCATCTCTGATGGTATGGGGTTGCATTAGTGCGTGTGGCATGGGCAGCTTACACATCTGGAAAGACACCATCAATGCTGAAGGGTATATCCAGGTTCTAGAGCAACATATGCTCCCATCCAGACGACGTCTCTTTCAGGGAAGACCTTGCATTTTCCAACATGACAATGCCAAACCACATACTGCATCAATTACAGCATCATGGCTGCGTAGAAGAAGGGTCCAGGTACTGAACTGGCCAGCCTGCAGTCCAGATCTTTCACCCATAGAAAACATTTGGCGCATCATAAAACGGAAGATACGACAAAAAAGACCTAAGACAGTTGAGCAACTAGAATCCTATATTAGACAAGAATGGGTTAACATTCCTATCCCTAAACTTGAGCAACTTGTCTCCTCAGTCCCCAGACGTTTACAGACTGTTGTAAAGAGAAAAGGGGATGTCTCACAGTGGTAAACATGGCCTTGCCCCAACTTTTTTGAGATGTGGTGTTGTCGTGAAATTTAAAATCACCTAATTTTTCTCTTTAAATGATACATTTTCTCAGTTTAAACATTTGATATGTCATCTATGTTCTATTCTGAATAAAATATGGAATTTTGAAACTTCCACATCATTGCATTCTGTTTTTATTTACAATTTGTACTTTGTCCCAACTTTTTTGGAATCGGGGTTGTAGAACAATTAATGAATTTAGGGCCACCTGGCCCTAAATTCTCCGCTATTTTTTCCTGCTTCACCATGACCCAATTCAAGATACTATGTCATGCATCACGTGGTGGGCTTTCCCCGTTCGTGCAAGGCATTGTGGGATACAAATTTGAAACAGGAGAGAAAAATGGAGGATGCGAATGAAACATGAAAGACCAACTACAGTAACGGAAAGCGAGAAGAAAAGACGTTATGTTGTAAAGGAAAGGAAACGCGAGACCAAACTAATAAATATCGGTGGTCAGCGAGCACCTCTGTGTTTAGCGACAGAATGATGGAACTGTCAGTGCACGGTCAAGGTAAACCTGTAGATGGCAGTAATGCAACACTGGATGCCAGCTGCCACAAAACCCAGAAGAAGAAGGAAAAGAAGAAGAAGATAAACCTGCGCATGCTCACATGGACTTCCTCTGTCTGCTTGACTGCGTGAAGCGAGTGATTTCATGCACGTTATTTGCTCAGGAATCCCTTCAAATTAAATAACTTCCCAGCCACAGAATGGCCTGTTTTTTTGAGATATTACAGAAATAAACCTATATCACAATGACCAAATTTCGGAGGGAACTAAATTTCACCGATTTTATGAAATCGAAAGGCTGTATAGCTTTAAGTCATTACTAATGCTCTTGCTTGGCTGGAATATGACCCCTTACAAACAAGACATTGCTGCCCTAACAGACAGTATGACAGTTATTAGCTCATCTGGCCGGCAGGTGACGAGCTTATGCCAGCATGTTGTCTGTCCGTCCGTCTGGTGTTGTCCACATTTCACGAAAATCGCTTCTTCTCTCTTAATTCTTCACTGATTTTTATTCTTTTAGGCAGGAAGGTAGGTCTGCTTGGGGTGAAATATAGCTTCTACCCAAATTGGCATAATTGTAATTAATAACGAAGATATGGAGTAATTAAGCCCTAACGAGTAGTTTCCACACAAATCGCTGCTTCTCCCTCAGTTCTTCACCAATTTTGATTCTTTCTGGCATGAAGGTAGGGGTACCTAGGGTGCATATAACTTCTACCCAGAATTACTTAATTACAATTATTAATGAAGTGATGGACTAATTAAGCCTTAATGAGCAGTTCAAGAAAAATTGTTTCTTCTTGATCGATTCCTTGTCATTTTGGATTCTTTCTGGCAAAGAAGTAGGTATTCCTGAGGTGTATATAGCTTCTATATATATCTCGTCTATAGTGTATTTAGCTTGCAATGTTTATTGCGCAAGGTGGCCCACTTTAGATCGTTCCTTCTGGACTAGACGGGGCCGGAGTGAGCTATGCCGTCATTGATGGTCTCGTTTCTTTTGTTCTCTTCTCCACCTCTCCAGTCCTGGTGGAACCGCATGTCCAATCGTTTTCGTAGACTGAAGCTAACACACACACTGAGGCATGGGCTCCCTCCCAATCGCTTAGCTCCATTCCATGATAACCCAGGGGTTCTGCTGGATGCTACCATGAAGGCAGAGAACAGAAAAGACACGAGCAGCTCTGAACCAAGTGGAGCAATGGTTTCTCCTGCTGGAGCACCTATGGATGACCTCACCATCGCCTGGACTGATAAGAGCAAAGACAGTGGTAAGATGCTATTCTTGATTTTCAGTATTGCTACTCTTTGTCAAGAGTAATATTTCTTCAGGTCGATATATCTCGTTTTTACTCAGCCCTGAAAAAAATCTGTAGATAAAAATAATTTAATTTAATTAGAATTTTAGTTTAAGATTCTTTAAAGGTAAGCAATGTTCAGCATGAGTGATGTTTCACTGTAAACTGCTAGATGAGTTCTATATAAGTAAAAACGATACTGACTTTTTCAAGTTGTCAAAAAGGTATAAAAATTTATGAGGAACAGGGCTTGACATTAACGGTTGTCCGCTTGTCCGGGACAAGTGATACTTAATGTCGGACAAGTTCATCATCTCAGTTACTTGTCCGATCGGACAAGTGCCAAAATACGCCGATATTCAGGTTACATATCAAATTTATCAGTTTATTCACATGATTTCCGAAGCATCTCACTCGACATATTGTTTTGAAGAATCGCTGGATGTTTCTGTTCGGAAAGAGCGATGTGCGCATGCACAATATTCCACTTGCGAAACCGGCCAATACCGCTTCTTCTATTTGAGCTGAAAAGTAAACGGTCGTTTATGATTGGTTTTAATCGTGTCATACACGTGGATTTGTTGACATTTCTGTTGGCGGGATCATTATTCAACTGTATATTTACGTTGAGTATGTGGTAATTTCCAAATCTTTGAATTGTTGTTGATGGTGTTCATTATATAGCCGAGCGTGTGCTGGGCTTGGAATGTGCGCCTGCATGCGTGTGGATTGACAGGGAGTGAGGTAGGAGTGGGGAAAGTTATCTATGAAATACCAAGCTGTCAAATGGCTGCTAATTAGGTTACCGGCTGTATTAATTAACTAATTAGTAATGGGAGTTTAGGGATTTGAAACATAGGGCTCTATAATTTAGATATAATTATGGATTATTTTAAATTATTATCTTTTTTTGACCATTAAATACCATACAGGAGCCACACTGAATAATTAGACAACAATTAATCAGTGGAGGATATATATTCAAAGTTAATAATTAAAAAAAAAAAAAAAAAAATATATATATATGTTAGGGTTTTGCTGGGATTCGAACCTGGTTCGTTGGTGTGATAATCCAGCAAACCCCCACTAGGCCACCAGGGGGATGACTCAAATGCAGAGGCGTGAGGCGGAAGTAGAAAAAGAATCAAAAGGTTTATTTAAACTATATACACTATATACAGGGCAAAACAAAAGACAAAAAAAAACCAAAGAGTATAATCCAAAAGAAAAGCAAAGTGCAAAAATACAAAAGCTAAGAAGATCAAAAAACACAGTACAAAGGAAACTGGAGATAAACATAACAGCACAAAGACTCCGTGACAAGAGGACTGAACTCAGGGGTATAAATAGACAAACTAATTAAGGACACAGGTGAAGATAATTAGGCAATTAACACAAACACAAAACACAGGAACAGTGGCGGCCTCTAGAGGCCAAAATAAACACGACATGAAAAGGAAATAACAGCGGCCTCTAGAGGCCAAAACAGTCCTAGTCCTAACAGGACCCCCCCCTCTAGGAGCGTCTCCTGACGTTCCCAGGGCGATCCGGATGGGCCGAATGGAAGTCCCGACATAGTTCTTTATCAAGGACATCCCGAGCAGGAACCCAGCAGCGCTCCTCAGGACCATAGCCCTCCCAGTCCACCAGATATTGCAACCCGCCGCGGACCCGGCGGGAGTCAAGCAGGCGATTCACAGTGAACACAGTCTGCCCCTGGAAGATGCGGGGGGGTGGGGGGTTCCTAGGGGCAGGGGCATACGTAGATGTCAGTATGGGCCGTAACAGGGAAACATGGAAAGTGGGGTTGATCCTCAGAGTCCGGGGCAACTGGAGCCGGTAGGAGACAGGGTTCACCCTGCGCACCACCTTGAAGGGGCCAATGTAGCGAGGAGCAAGCTTGCGGTTCTCCACCCGCAGTGGAAGGTCCTTAGTGGACAGCCAAACACGCTGCCCAGGGCGGAAAGCGTGTGCAGGTCTTCTATGGCGGTTGGCCTGAGTCTGGTTGGTTCTGGAGGTCTGTATGAGGGTCTTCCTGACCTTGCTCCAGGTCTTGCGACACCGTCTCACATATTGGTTGACCGAGGGCACCCCCGCGTCCTCCTCCTGGTCCGGGAACAGAGGTGGCTGGAACCCGAATTGGCACTGGAATGGCGACAGCTTGGTGGCCGATGACTGCAGGGTGTTGTGGGCGTACTCCGCCCATGGCAGCCAGGTGCTCCACGATGTCGGGTTATCCATAGCCAGGCCTCGCAGGGTGGTTTCCAGGTCCTGGTTGAGCCTCTCCGTCTGACCATTGGACTGTGGGTGAAACCCAGAGGAGAGGCTGGCAGTGGCTCCGATGACCTTGCAGAACCCGTGCCACACTCGGGAGGAGAACTGGGGCCCTCGGTCTGAGACGATGTCCTGTGGAAGACCAAAGACTCGGAAGACATGATTAAACAAAAGTTTCGCAGTTTCAAGAGCAGAGGGGAGTTTGCACAGTGGTATGAAGCGGCAGGCCTTGGAGAATCTGTCAACTAAGACCAAAATGACCGTGTTACCTTGTGACTCAGGGAGACCCGTGATAAAGTCGACTGCCACGTGGGACCAGGGACGCCGGGGAATGGTCAGAGGATGCAGGAGACCCTGGGGACGCTGTCGTGGGTTCTTGGTTCTGGTGCAAACCTCACAGGACAGGACAAATGACCTTACTTCCTTCTCCATGTTAGGCCACCAGAAGCGTCTTTTCAGGAAGTCCAGGGTCCTCCGAGCTCCCGGGTGGGCGGTGAGAGGGGAAGAGTGACCCCACTGGAGAACCTTGGCCCGGGCTTGATGTGGGACGTACAAGAGGCCTGGTGGCCCCGTCCCAGGACCGGGGTCCTGGCGTTGGGCTCGTCGGACAGCCTCCTCAATACCCCAGCGGACAGGGGCCACAATCCGGGACACAGGGATAATAGGCCCGACTTCATTCTCCCTGTTAGTGGCAGAGAACAGTCTGGACAGTGCGTCAGGTTTGGTGTTCTTGGAGCCGGGGCGGTATGAGAGGGTGAAGTCAAACCGACTGAAAAACAGGGCCCACCTAGCCTGTCGAGGGTTCAGTCTCTTGGCTTGCTGGAGGTACTCCAGGTTCTTGTGGTCAGTCCAAACCAGGAATGGATGTTGTGCTCCCTCCAGCCAGTGCCTCCACTCCTCAAGGGCCAGTTTGACCGCTAGCAGTTCTCGATCCCCCACATCGTACCGGGACTCAGCAGGACTCAGGCGGTGGGAGAAGTAAGCGCAGGGGTGCAGCTTTCCTTCCGAACGTTGAGAGAGCACCGCGCCGACACCACTGTCCGAGGCGTCCACCTCCACGATGAATGGTTGGGAGGTGTCCGGGAGAACCAGAATGGGTGCCGTGCAGAAGCGGTCCTTGAGGTCTTTGAACGCCTTTTCTGCCTGAGGAGACCAGCCATAAGATCCACCTGTCCCTTTGGTGAGGTCTGACATGGGTGCTGCCACAGAACTGAAGTTCCTGATGAACTTGCGGTAGAAGTTAGCGAATCCTAAGAACCGCTGAACCTCCTTAACGGACTTGGGAGTAGGCCAGTCCCGGACGGCCAGGGTCTTGGCAGGGTCCATTTGGAGTTGGCCTGTCCGTACAATAAATCCCAGAAAGGAGACCTCGGGAACATGAAATTCGCATTTCTGGGCCTTGGCGAACAGATTGTTCTGTAGCAGCCTCTGGAGAACCTGGCGGACATGGTGGCGGTGCTCCTGCACGGTCTTGGAAAAGATAAGGATGTCGTCGAGGTAGACAAAAACGTATAGGTTAATCATGTCCCTTAAGACGTCGTTGATTAGGGCCTGAAAAACAGCTGGTGCGTTGGTGAGTCCGAAGGGCATCACCTGGTATTCGTAGTGCCCAGACGGGGTGTTAAAGGCAGTCTTCCACTCGTCTCCCTGTCGGATACGGATGAGGTGGTATGCGTTCCGTAGGTCCAACTTGGTGAAGACGGTGGCGCCTTGGAGCAGGTCGAAAGCTGTGGACATCAGCGGAAGGGGATATCGGTTGCGCACAGTGATCTTATTCAGGCCCCTGTAATCAATACATGGTCGGAGCCCCCCATCCTTCTTGCCGACAAAGAAGAAGCCGGCTCCAGCAGGTGAAGTGGAGGGTCGAATAAACCCAGAGACCAGGGCATCTTTGAGGTATTCCTCCATGGCCTTGCGTTCTGGCTGAGAGAGTGAAAACAGTCTGCCACGAGGAGGGGTAGTCCCAGGGAACAAGTCGATGGCACAGTCGTAGGCCCGGTGCGGAGGAAGAACGGCGGCCCTGCTCTTGCTGAATACCTCCTTGAGATCCCAGTACTCTGTGGGAACTTGAGATAACTCGGTGAGATCAGGGGGCTCAGCAGGAGACACAGGAGAGCTAGAGAGCAGACAAGAGGCATGGCATGCAGGGCCCCATTCCACAACCTGGCTTGTTACCCAGTCTATGCGAGGGTTGTGGCGAGTAAGCCAAGGAAGGCCTAGAATAACTGGGAACTCAGGTGAAGGAATAAGGTGCAGGGATATTTCTTCCTTGTGACCTTGAGACTGGAGGAAAACTGGAGAAGTAACTTGGGTGACTCTTCCATCACCTAACGCTTGGCCATCGAGGGCAGACACAGACAGTGGGACTTCAAGAGGTGCAGTCGGAATATTGATGCTTTGGGCGAAGTGAATATCCATAAAGTTCCCAGCCGCCCCTGAGTCTATCAAAGCTTGACAAGAGTGGACAGACTCACCCCAGGAGATGGAGACCGGGATGTAGATTCCTTGGCCAGGGAGTCCGGGAGAGAGGGTAGGCCCCGTCACAACCCTCCCTCGGCTGGACGGGGCGGTCCTTTTCCCAAGAGTTCGGGACATGATGCTCGGAAGTGACCAGGCTTGCCACAGTAGATGCAGCACTTGTCCCTCCTTCTGCGCTCCCTCTCAGATGCGGAGAGGCGAGTACGACCCACTTGCATGGGTTCTGGACAGTCACTGAAGGAGGTAGACGGTCTCCAGGTAGAGGTAGGGAGGCTGGGGGGGCTCAAGGCTTGGTGGCGTTCTCTCATCCTGTTGTCCAGACGAATAGCATGTGAGATGAGGGTTTCGAGGTCACTTGGGCATCCAATAGAGGCCAGACCGTCCTTGATGGGGTCAGACAGACCATGGTGGAAGGCTGACACCAGGGCAGTCTCGTTCCATCCACTTACTGCTGCGAGTGTTCGGAACGAGATGGCGTAATCTGCGACGCTTCCTCCCTGCTGGATGGACATGAGCTTTCGGGCTGCGTCGGTACTGATGTCTGCCTGATCGAAGACCCGAAGCATCTCTTCAGAAAACAGCTGGAAATCAAAGCACTCAGGTCCCTGTCTTTGCCAGATAGCAGTAGCCCAGGCTCGCGCCTTACCAGCTAATAAGGTGATCACAAAGGCAATCTTGCGGCGATCCGTAGTGTAGGTGGTAGGCTGAAGCTCAAAGGTGAGTTGACACTGGGTAAGGAACTCTCGGCACTCACTGTGCTTGCCGTCATACCTCTGTGGTGCAGGAAGGCTGGGTTCGCGAGGTGAAGAAGGCAGCATTGCAGGAGGCACTGGAGCAGGAGTGGGAGCTGGATCAGGAGCAGGAACTGGATCAGGAGCAGGAACTGGATCAGGAGCAGGAGATGCAGGCAGAGATGTCAGCTGTGCCAGGGTTTTCCCAATTTGCTGAAGCAGTTCCTCGTGGCGAGCAAGGGCCTCACGTTGGCTGGTGAGCGTACGTCCATGAGCGTCCATGGTCGCTCCGAAGCGTGTCAAAGCTGCCATAATTCCCTGAAGGTTGGCCGGGTAGACAGTTGAAGCAGCCTCTGCTGAGTCGGTCATGACGGAGTCTTTCTGTTAGGGTTTTGCTGGGATTCGAACCTGGTTCGTTGGTGTGATAATCCAGCAAACCCCCACTAGGCCACCAGGGGGATGACTCAAATGCAGAGGCGTGAGGCGGAAGTAGAAAAAGAATCAAAAGGTTTATTTAAACTATATACACTATATACAGGGCAAAACAAAAGACAAAAAAAAACCAAAGAGTATAATCCAAAAGAAAAGCAAAGTGCAAAAATACAAAAGCTAAGAAGATCAAAAAACACAGTACAAAGGAAACTGGAGATAAACATAACAGCACAAAGACTCCGTGACAAGAGGACTGAACTCAGGGGTATAAATAGACAAACTAATTAAGGACACAGGTGAAGATAATTAGGCAATTAACACAAACACAAAACACAGGAACAGTGGCGGCCTCTAGAGGCCAAAATAAACACGACATGAAAAGGAAATAACAGCGGCCTCTAGAGGCCAAAACAGTCCTAGTCCTAACAATATATATATATATATATATATATATATATATAAAATTTTAATTTTCTGGTTTTCAATTTCTCATAAATAAATTAATGATTGATGGAGCAGAACTCAAGGGTTGATAGATGAAGATGAATAGAAACTTTATTTGTATCCATTCATCTGTGAGTCAATAGAGGTGTGGAGGTTTTCATAACAAGATGTATTATCTTGTCATTTGATAACTAGATTTCAGTGTATAATAATCAGTGATTTACAGTATTAATCAGTCAATTTTGTTATCAGTTGTTTTTATTTGTAGCATTGTTATTTGTTTCTCTTGTCCAAACTAGTGATATCTCATCAAGTCATAAATTTTATGATAATGTTACTTTTTGTGATATTTGTTACTGAACTGCAGAGTACTGATCTGTGTATATATAATGGTTAGTGTTTCTGGATCTCATAGTACAGTTATTTTGTTCTTAAAATTTTATGTTCATAATTTCTACTCTATTGGAATATATTGCTTCTGAACTTCAGCATAATAATTGGTGAATTATGGTATCAATCAGTCTGTTTTACTATATTTTTTAACTTTTGCCTCAGTACATCAAGTACTGATTACTTTTGATTCATAGATATTATGCATATGTTGTGAATTCGGAAACAAATGCCATAAAGATTGTTGGATTACAAATAGTTTTTTTTTTCTCTCAAATATTTCTTCGGACAAGTCAACTTCACATTCGGACAAGTAAATTTCCTTTCAACTTGCCCGACAGGACAAGTGGTTTCAAAAGTTAATGTAGAGCCCTGAGGAATATAAATCAGTTGTGGCATTCTTTGATTTTTGAAGGTCTGGGCAGAAACAGCAGTGACAAAGATGACTTTCTCATTACCACAATGGTAAGCATTTTCATAACCTCTCATGGATTTGAAACCTTATTTTGCAATAAATTATAATTATCTCTCTGTTTAGCTGAGAAATGGCGCACCACTGACTCGCTTACCCAATGACAAACTTAAAGCCGTTATCCCACCCTTTCTGCCTCCATCCAACTTTGAGCCATGGAACTCGGACCGCTCACGAGTTTTGAAAGAGGGAGGCAAGACAAGTGAGCAGTCTCGTCTGACTATGCCTCAGAGACCAAGCAAAGCCAACTTCAACACCAGTGGAAACTCTGATATTGTAAGTGTCTGATATGGCCTTATCTATGGTATGATTCATGTAGTGTCCACCTGGCATCATTTTCAGTATCTCAGAATTGCAGTACTGTGCATATCACTTGACTTTAGTTCTGCCATTTAGCTGTTCTGTTTTTCTCCTGTATTTTTTGTCATTCCTAACAATCTTTAAGGTATGACATGGCAATTCATTGCTTATAGAAGTGATTTTGTATAATATATTGTGTTTACATTTTGCCTTTGTCCTCCCACAAAAGTAGATGGATGATAGAACTGGATTCAGGGTTCTGCTGCGCACAACAGCAAATGAATCCTCAAAATGAGGCTCCAACAGGGAAATCAGGGCTAAAATTGTGTGGTGTGAATTCAACATTAAGATGTTACTGACAGGGTTGTAGTCGGGTCACTAAACCTCAAGTCCGAGTCCAGTCTCAAGTCCCCAGTGTTCAAGTCCAAGTCGATTAGAATCCGCTATTGATCCGAGTCGAGTCCGAGAACAAGATTCCAACCGTGCCATTTGGCGGTGGCTGTTTTAGCTCCATTAACATTAGTTTGTTCCTGAACATGACGTATGAACAGGTGAATGTGTGTTCTCTTTGTCAGGGAGTGCGAAGTATTCTGTCAGAGATGGTTGGGAGAGTAGAAGGTGTGTTTATTAATACAAGTGAAGACAGGTAAATAATCCAGAATGGCAGGCAAAATCGTAAAATGGTGAAACAGGCACAAACAGTTCGAGCGAGGCACAAAAAGGCTATTGTAGACGGCAGAATCAAAGACGAGAAACAGGAAATCAGGGATCAGGAAACCAAATAAGGCTCGGTAATGTGTCAGCAATGCAACTCAATACTTCGCAAAGTAAATGTGTTTTCATATTTTTATATAGGTATGCTGATTGCACCTTAATCCTGTGCAGGTGCGAGTCGTTTACGGTGTGCGCAAGAGTCCGCTTGGCGTGCGTGCTGTCCGGAGCGCGCCTGAGAGTCTCTCTGATACACGCACCAAGGCACTCAGGTGTGACACTCTTGCATGAAATTAGTACAAATAGATATGTACAAAATGCATCAGAGAGACTCTCGGACGCACTCGGGATAGCGCACGCGCCAAGGCGCACACTTCTGGACAAAATTAGTACAAAATTAATGTAGATGTAAATATCTTGTGCCAAATTATTATGGCATATTACAAAAAAATAAAGAAAAAATCCGAGTCCTCATCTCCGATTTATGAGTCCGAATGCATTTAATGCACGAGTCCGAGTCATCAGTGCTCAAGTCCAAGTCGAGTCATGAGTCCTTAAAATTAGGGCACGAGTCAGTCTCGACTCCAAGTCCTGGACTTGAGTACTACAAGCCTGGTTACTGATAACTGATAATGGACTTCTATAGCGCCATTTCCGTGAGTTCAATAGCGCTGGAATCATCCTTTCTTATAGCTGAGTTATGAAGGACACAGCTCAACATGGCTGAGTCGAAGGCATACAAAGGTGCCGCTGGCAGCCACCATACTACTCGTGCTCAGATATTCACACCTATGGGCAATTAAGAGTACCAGTTAACCTAACTGCATGTCTTTGGACTGTGGGGGGAAACCAGAGCACCCGGAGGAAACCCATGCAGACACGGGGAGAATAAGCAAACTCAAAAATAAATAAATAAATTGTTGTTGTTGGGGCAGCACGGTGGTGTAGTGGTTAGCGCTGTCGCCTCACAGCAAGAAGGTCCGGGTTCGAGCCCCGTGGCCGGCGAGGGCCTTTCTGTGTGGAGTTTGCATGTTCCCCCCCGTGTCTGCGTGGGTTTCCTCCGGGTGCTCTAGTTTCCCCCACAGTCCAAAGACATGCAGGTTAGGTTAACTGGTGACTCTAAATTGACCGTAGGTGTGAGTGTGAATGGTTGTCTGTGTCTATGTGTCAGCCCTGTGATGACCTGGCGACTTGTCCAGGGTGTACCCCGCCTTTTGCCCGTAGTCAGCTGGGATAGGCTCCAGCTTGCCTGCGACCCTGTAGAACAGGATAAAGCGACTAGAGATGATGAGATGAGATTGTTGTTGTTCATTTAGACTATAGAATCCATGGACCATGAAGAAGAACACATTTCAGTTAAGTGTTCTAAAACGTAAATAGTAGCAGTCAGTAAGGAGCAGAGATTCATACAAAAGGGGTGCAGTAATATTGGTGCCGAAGTTGTGTGTGTTTTTTTCCTGATCACCTGTACCTGCTTGCTGCTGACGTTTCAGACATCCATAAGTCGGGTAGTGAGCAGATCCATGAAGTTTCCCAGTATCAGTAAGGTCCCATCCTCCTCCCCCTCCAACTCTGGCAACTATAACTCACCTCACTCATCAGGAGGATCCAACGGAGTAGGAGGAGTCAACCGTCATACATCAGACTTACATAACCGTTCAGGTACACCCAAACAACCAGTATAATCATTGTTGTTCTGTGCACATTCACTGGATATGAGCAATCGCGTGCTCTGATTGGCTACTCTACTACTAGGCTATCAGCTCATATACTGTGAGTAGAGAAAAACAAAATGGCGGAGTGTGTTGCTGAACCAACCGAGGACGAAATAAAAACTCTGCTTGAAAACAAACCCCCCCCCCCCCCCCAAAAAAAAAGCACCAAAATATGGAATAAAAGTATTTGATGGTAAGAACTTCTTTTTTTTTTTCAAGAATTATTATTATTATAGCATTTTTCACAAATTGCTACTGCCGTTTCGCCAGTTTGTTTACGTTCTAAGCGGAAGTTATTTTGTCAGACGTTTTGTATTTAGTTTTTATTTATCAAATTTGCAAAAAATAAAAATCTGTTTCTCAAAATCCAGTGAATGTGGATAGAATAAAACAGTTATTCCACTCAATCTCGTCGTACGTGGTTTATAGCCAACTCTGTGCTACGTGACTCATCGGCTATCAGCTCATGTGCGACTCGATTTCATGGAATAACTTAAATCTCATCTCATCTCATTATCTCTAGCCGCTTTATCCTGTTCTACAGGGTCGCAGGCAAGCTGGAGCCTATCCCAGCTGACTACGGGTGAAAGGCGGGGTACACCCTGGACAAGTCGCCAGGTCATCACAGGGCTGACACATAGACACAGACAACCATTCACACTCACATTCACACCTACGGTCAATTTAGAGTCACCAGTTAACCTAACCTGCATGTCTTTGGACTGTGGGGGAAACCGGAGCACCCGGAGGAAACCCACGCGGACACGGGGAGAACATGCAAACTCCGCACAGAAAGGCCTTCGCCGGCCACGGGGCTCAAACCCGGACCTTCTTGCTGTGAGGCGACAGCGCTAACCACTACACCACCATGCCGCCCCGGAATAACTTAAATATAAAAAGAAATCTTTTGCTAGGTTTTGCTTTTATTGATTACAGCCAACAGTGTAATGAAGGTTGGGATCTGCATGCATAATGTGCTACCTTGTAGTCAGAAATTAAATTGCATAAATTAGCCTTTCCCCCAGCGGCACGGTGGTGTAGTGGTTGGCGCTGTCGCCTCACAGCAAGAAGGTCCGGGTTTGAGCCCCGTGGCCGGCGAGGGCCTTTCTGTGCGGAGATTGCATGTTCTCCCCGTGTCTGCGTGGGTTTCCTCTGGGTGCTCCGGTTTCCCCCACAGTCCAAAGACATGCAGGTTAGGTTAACTGGTGACTCTAAATTGACCGTAGGTGTGAATGTGAGTGTGAATGGTTGTCTGTGTCTATATGTCAGCCCTGTGATGACCTGGAGACTTGTCCAGGGTGTACCCCGCCTTTCGCCCGTAGTCAGCTGGGATAGGCTCCAGCTTGCCTGCGACCCTGTAGAACAGGATAAAGCGGCTAGAGATAATGAGATGAGATTATTATTATTATTAGTAGTAGTAGTAGTAGTAGTCGTAGAAATGCTCGTAGTGTATTAAAAACACATATGTTTGAAAGTGCTGCGAAGATTTTGAGGCTCCGTGTTTTTTTTTGTGTGTTAACTTTCGAACCAATGACAGACAACCACGGTGCATCCTCTCCGCCACAGAGGTGCTTGACACCCGTGACTATTTTCTGTTTTGCATGAGCAGATTTTTGAACCAGAGTCGTGCTTTGCCCTGGCCACATAATGTCACCATGCATATCTCTATGAGTTCTGATTTCACAGAACTGTAGGTAGTTTTTGAATATGCACACCACAGTGCCACACCTGGTTCGAATACATCCGCTGTGCAAATTGGTACTGCCTGCATGTCCTCTGTGCTGCATGGCTAATGTACTAATGCTATGTTATGTGGTAGAAGTAAGCACAGGCCCAGACAGGTGCTCAGGTGCTCGCCGCATGTTTTTTTGTGCACAAGTCTACATTCGAAAGTCTGTAAATGATGTACAATTTAAAGTAATATTAGATTGCTTGTTTAATTCCCAATGGGCATTATCTGACTTGCATCTTCTGGTGGCTGAATTCCAAATGGCTTCCAATTGGATAAAGTGTATGTTGTACAGCATCACTGATGTACCTCAAGTAGTGAATGGAAATAATGAGTAGGAGGCCATTTGGGATTTAGCCTAAGTATATCGGATCACGTTATAAGCTGTGTTTTAAGAATGGAATTGTTCACATGTATAAAACTGCTCCCAAGTTATTAATATGATGATGAAAAGCTAAATATAAACAAAATTAGTCTCTTAAGAAGTACATACAATGGTGCTTGAAAGTTTGTGAACCCTTTAGAATTTTCTATATTTTTGCATAAATATGACCTAAAACATCATCAGATTTTCACACAAGTCCTAAACGTAGATAAAGAGAACCCAGTTAAACAAATGAGACAAAAATATTATACTTGGTCATTTATTTATTGAGGAAAATGATCCAATATTGCAAATCTGTGAGTGGCAAAAGTATGTGAACCTTTGCTTTCAGTATCTGGTGTGACCCCCTTGTGCAGCAATAACTGCAACTAAACGTTTCCGGTAACTGTTGATCAGTCCTGCACACCGGCTTGGAGGAATTTTAGCCCATTCCTCCATACAGAACAGCTTCAACTCTGGGATGTTGGTGGGTTTCCTCACATGAACTGCTCGCTTCAGGTCCTTCCACAACATTTCGATTGGATTAAGGTCAGGACTTTAACTTGGCCATTCCAAAACATGAACTTTATTCTTCTTTAACCATTCTTTGGTAGAACAACTTGTGTGCTTAGGGTTGTTGTCTTGCTGCATGACCCACCTTCTCTTGAGATTCAGTTCATGGACAGATGTCCTGACCTTTTCCTTTCGAATTCACTGGTATAATTCAGAATTCATTGTTCCATCAATGATGGCAAGCCGTCCTGGCCCAGATGCAGCAAAACAGGCCCAAACCATGATACTACCATGTTTCACAGATGGGATAAGGTTCTTATGCTGGAATGCAGTGTTTTTCTTTCTCCAAACATAACGCTTCTCTTTTAAACCAAAAAGTTCTATTTTGGTCTCATCCGTCCACAAAACATTTTTTCCAATAGTCTTCTGGCTTGTCTACGTGATCTTTAGCAAACTGCAGACGAGCAGCAATGTTCTTTTTGGAGAGCAGTGGCTTTCTCCTTGCAACCCTGACATGTACACCATTGTTGTTCAGTATTCTCCTGATGGTGGACTCATGAACATTAACCAATGTGAGAGAGGTCTTCAGTTGCTTAGAAGTTACCCTGGGGTCCTTTGTGACCTCGCCGACTATTACACGCCTTGCTCTTGGAGTGATTTTTGTTGGTTGACCACTCCTGGGGAGGGTAACAAATGTCTTGAATTTCCTCCATTTGTATACAATCTGTCTGACTGTGGATTGGTGGAGTCCAAACTCTTTAGAGATGGTTTTTTAACCTTTTCCAGCCTGATGAGCATCAACAACACTTTTTCTGAAGTCCTCAGAAACCTCCTTTGTTCGTGCCATGATACACTTCCACAAACATATTGTGAAGATCAGACTTTGATAGATCCCTGTTCTTTAAATAAAACAGGGTGCCCACTCACACCTGATTGTCATCCCACTGATTGAAAACACCTGACTCTAATTTCGCCTTCAAATTAACTGCTAATCCTAGAGGTTCACATACTTTTGCCACTCACAGATATGTAATATTGGATCATTTTCCTCAATAAATAAATGACCAAGTATAATATTTTTGTCTCATTTGTTTAACTGGGTTCTCTTTATCTACTTTTAGGACTTGTGTGAAAATCTGATGATGTTTTAGGTCATATTTATGCAGAAATATAGAAAATTCTAAAGGGTTCACAAACTTTCAAGCACCACTTTATGACATATAAAGGTATGCAGCCTTTTAAAAATCAAATGTCCAGTTTAAAAGTGGAATGTGGAGATTGTAATTTTAAAGGTGCTATCTGTAAAAGTTTGTAAGAATTTACATTTAAAACATTGAAATAATAGACCAGAATTCTCAACACAATGTGAAGAAATAACAGCTCTGATGTTATGTCAAAGGTGTCTCTGTATAGATGACTTGCAACCACATGATCAAAATGTGCTCCGTCATGAGTGTCCACCATGATGGTGGATATACTGTACAAAACAACTAGGATGGCAGCTGCTGAAAGCGTGTCCTGTAAACAATGCTGAATTTTCTCAGTATTACCACGATTTGAACAGTCGAGTGAAGATTCGATACAAAGAGAAGATAGATATGTGTGGTTTTGATCCATATTATTGAAAAAGTCAGACTTTTCTGAAGATAAGACGCTTCTACCAACCATTGAGTACCCAGATACTGCGTTCTAACTGGTTTGGCTGCCAAAGAATCAAGTCTGACCTTGGATAAAACATAGCCATTTTCTGAGTGGGTGCCCAGTCTGGATTGTTTCTATCGTATAATTTTGCTGGCGCTCCTAGAAGCGAAATGATAATTCACATGTTAAAATTATAACAACGACTGAGTGAACTACGACAAGAGGTCGCTCATTTTATAGCAAAATCTAGCAACATGAAATAAAATTCTTCTGTGATATTATTGAGAAAGCTTTTGAATCTCACCGGAGATAAAATGATTACTGCAAACAAGAACTGTTTTGGTTTTAGCCTCTGTTAGATCAGCCCTGCTGATGTTGTTCAGCCGTGATCGTCTCCTCTCTGTACTAAGCCTCAGGGTTTCCTCGCCCTCTTTCCGAATCATGGACAAAATCCTAAAAAATCAGAATGTGCCACGATCACGAGTACTGTTGTGACCACAACCATATACAGCACAAAGATATGACATAGATAAAACAAAATGCTTAAAGCAGTGGAAAAACAAAGAGAGTTGCGCACGCGTGACTGTTTTGTATGGAATGTCGCTTGACCCCGCATTTGTATATTCACCAACATGGCTGACATCCGGGTTTCTATTTTGATTTGACGTCACTTGCAAGTCAAGGATAGTGTTGCAAAGATATCTCCTGAAGTTAGCATGCTAGCTTAAGTTAGCTTAACAAGTTAGCTTGTTAAGTTAGCCCCGAGACTGGATGCACAGTCCGTCTCCTAATATCACTTTGTACGTCAAGAGGTGATAGTGAGTTACTACAGCGTCCAGGATGCCCTCAGTCCAGAATGAGACGAAAATAAGTTGCGCACGTGACGTCACTGTATGCAGAAGACACCGTGTGGTTAGATCCACTGAGTGGCAGTGTTACCTTTCAGTCGTGAAAACGCACAAAAAACATCTAAAATGGGAAAGAGCTGTTTTGCGATTGAATGTACAAATAGATGCAACAAGAAATCACCGCTATCTTTTACAGACAACAGGAAGCTAAGGAAAAGATGTGTCGCTGCAATTCATAGAAACACCTGTAATCCAACCAAGAATCATGAATGTGAAAACGGTAAAGATATTACTTTACAGAAGTTTGATATACATTAATTACATGAATGGCATTTAGCAGACGCTCTTATCCAGAGCGATGTACAACATGCCCAGAGCATCCCGGGGAGCAGTTGGGGGTTATGTGCCTTGTTCAAGGGCACTTCAGCCATTCCTGCTGGTCCAGCGAATCAAACCAGCAACCTTGTGGTCCCAAAGCTGCTTCTCTAACCATTAGGCCATGGCTTCCCTCTGTCTTCTTGTGATATGTTTCTTATCTATGTAGTGATGAGTTCCTGAGTAATTCAAACAAGAGTAATGGGTGTGGAGATTATGGAGACGTAACATAATTGTAATTCAAAATAATTATTTTCACCAACCCTTCATCGCATAGACAAGTATAGACTGGCATCGTTGGAAATACACCTTGCTGTGATGAACATTTCATGAGCAATTCAACCAAGAAGATGGGATGTGAATTTGGATGCAATCTGCATCTGTCGGGTTTGGTTACATATCTGCCGTTTTGCAAGGCATAGCAGTGTCATGCACTGCTGATGTGCAAGTTGTTGTGGCTCTTTTCTTGCTAAAAACTGAGCAAAGCAAGCTATAATGTAAATTATAGGCTAATGCCACACATGAAGATTACAAGATAGCAGTGTTATCTTGATCAGCTCTGAGTTTCAGCAGTTTGGTTGAATTTTGCCTATTCTTACCCTGCTATTAGTTAGTAGTTGCCTTTTTTTAATAGCTGATGACGATAAAGTGAGTGTACTGAACCCAGTGCACCTAAAAATAGCTTTATTGGTGGTGGTGCGTTTGGGGGGGAGGGGGACTGTGCATTTCCTTATAGTTAGTTTTTGTTTTTTTCTTTTTTATCAGACATCTAATTTTTGGGTTTGTTTACCTGACATGTTTCGACGTACAACTTCCGTCTTCCTCAGAGTATCACCGGATGTTATTGGTGACGCACCTTTTATCAGCTGCTGTTTCTGAAGGCGTGGCCTTCCTGTCTGGTTTGACAGGTCGGTCACGCCTTATACTGTCTGTTCGTCCCCTGCAAGATGTCACTCCAGGTATGGGAGAGCATGTATGCTCCCTCATCCCGGTTGATGGTCCTCGGGCTTCGCTTACGGATCTCCATGGCCTCCCTGATCCAGCGCTGATGTTTGTTATCTTCTGTGCGGATGACTCTGGCATTCCCCCAGTCCATAATGTGATTTTCCCTTTTGCAATGATCTGTTATAGCTGACTTATAATTTTCCTGTTATGCCTTTTCTTTTATTGTTCGGGTTTGTCTTGTAGCTGTCTCCTTTTCGCACTCTTTCTTATGTTCATTTTTTCTTGTGTTGAAACTCCTTCCTGTCTCCCCAATATAAGTTTTATTGCATAATTGACATGGAATCTCATATATGGTGTTGCATCTGTTGTCCGGATGTATTCTGTCTTTGGGATGAACCAGGATCTGACGGAGTGTTGTGTGTGGTTTGACAGGAACAGGTTAAGAACAACAAAACACAGAAGAAAGAGAAAAAACAAACTAACAAACAAGAACACAGGGGAGTAGTTACATTACCATACATCAGGGGAATAACTGAACGCATTCAAAGAGTAATGAGGAAACACAACATTAACACACCTGTCAAACCACACACAACACTCCGTCAGATCCTGGTTCATCCCAAAGACAGAATACATCCGGACAACAGATGCAACACCATATATGAGATTCCATGTCAATTATGCAATAAAACTTATATTGGGGAGACAGGAAGGAGTTTCAACACAAGAAAAAATGAACATAAGAAAGAGTGCGAAAAGGAGACAGCTACAAGACAAACCCGAACAATAAAAGAAAAGGCACAACAGGAAAATTATAAGTCAGCTATAACAGATCATTGCAAAAGGGAAAATCACATTATGGACTGGGGGAATGCCAGAGTCATCCGCACAGAAGATAACAAACATCAGCGCTGGATCAGGGAGGCCATGGAGATCCGTAAGCGAAGCCCGAGGACCATCAACCGGGATGAGGGAGCATACATGCTCTCCCATACCTGGAGTGACATCTTGCAGGGGACGAACAGACAGTATAAGGCGTGACCGACCTGTCAAACCAGACAGGAAGGCCACGCCTTCAGAAACAGCAGCTGATAAAAGATGCGTCACCAATAACATCCGGTGACACTCTGAGGAAGACGGAAGTTGTACGTCGAAACATGTCAGGTAAACAAACCCAAAAATTAGATGTCTGATAAAAAAGAAAAAAACAAAAACTAACTATATTTAATATAAGACATAATGAACGTAATCAAAAGAAAAAAATGTGCATTTCCTTGTTTCTTATGATGGGGTGGACACCCCAATTTTCTGGCGATTATATTTTGCCCTATTTGTTTGGAATGTGGAGCATGAATTTGCCAGGTGGCCAATTCGTACACATTGCACCTTTTAATGTCGCAAAGTTAAAGAAAAAAATGTTCAACAGTTATTCCACGAAATCAAGTCGTACATGAGCTGATAGCCAGCGAGACGCGTAGCACCGAGTTGGCCATAAGCCACGTACGACAAGATTGAGTGGGATAATTGTTTGTTTTATTCTATCCACATTCACTGGATTTTGAGAAACGGAGCTGTAGCGATTCTATATGAGTGGGTGGAGCACAGAGGACGGCAGGACAGAGATCAGGTTTGCAAATAGGCTTTATTGCCACACTTTTCAGTGAACAATTTCCTAGACAACCATACACACACACGCAACCGGCGTCTAGTTCGGGCTGGGCTCCTCTGCTCTCGCTCTCCCTCCTTAAGTAGGGCGCGGTCACTGGGAAGACACACACAAACACAGGTTAATTGATGTCAGGTGTAGTGATTCTGCCACTTACCTTCCCTGACTCCGCCCTCCTGTCACAGACCGGCGCTTGACCACGCCCCCGCTGCCACATACCCCCACCACCTGCAGCCGACCCCCCCCCCCCCCCCCCCCCCCCCCCCCCGACGGGAGAGGAAGTCCGCCACGACCATCTGCGCCCCCGGCCTGTGGACCACCTTGAAATTAAAGGGTTGGAGTGCCAGATACCAACAGGTGATCCGCGCGTTGGCATCCTTCATGCGGTGGAGCCACTGGAGGGGCGCGTGGTCCGAACAGAGGATGAAAGGGCGCCCCAGCAGGTAGTACCGGAGGGCGAGGACTGCCCACTTGATGGCCAGACACTCTTTCTCTATGGTGCTGTAGCGCCCCTCACGCACTGACAGCTTCCTGCTGATGTACAGGACGGGGCGGTCCTCCCCCTCCACCTCCTGGGACAAAACCGCCCCCAGCCCTCTGTCCGACGCATCGGTCTGCAACATAAAGGGGAGAGAAAAGTCAGGGGAGTGTAAAAGTGGCCCCCCACACAGTGCAGCCTTTACCTCCGAAAAAGCCCGCTGGCATTGCTCCGTCCACTGGACCGGATCTGGTGCCCCCTTTTTAGTGAGATCAGTCAGTGGGCTGGTGACGTCCGAATAATTAGGTATAAACCTACGATAATAGCCAGCCAGCCCCAGGAACTGTCTCACCCCCTTTTTGGTCTTGGGCTTCGGGCAGGCCGCAATTGCTGCGGTCTTGTTAATTTGGGGACGCACCTGCCCGTTGCCCAAGTGGAAGCCCAGATACCGTACTTCCACCCGCCCAATCGCACACTTCTTCAGGTTGGCTATGAGACCCGCTCGCCTCAGCGACCTAAGGACGGCCCTTAGGTGTTCAAGGTGCCTCGGCCAGTCATTACTATAGACGATGATGTCGTCGAGGTAGGCAGCCGCATAGGTGGCGTGGGGGCGGAGGACCCTGTCCATCAGCCGCTGAAACGTAGCGGGCACCCCAAACAGCCCAAACGGAAGTGTGACGAATTGGTGTAAACCAAACGGTGTGGAAAAGGCTGTTTTCTCTCGGGATAGTGGAGTCAAGGGGATCTGCCAATATCCCTTCGTCAAATCCAGTGTCGAATAAAAGCGAGCAGTGCCGAGTCGATCGAGCAACTCATCAATACGAGGCATTGGGTACGCGTCGAATTTAGACACTTTCCTATAGTCCACACAGAACCGGACCGACCCATCGGCCTTGGGTACCAAGACCACCGGGCTGCTCCAGTCACTGTGGGACTCCTCGACGATGCCCATTTCGAGCATGGCCTCGAGTTCTTCCTGAACCACTTTTTTTTTTTGTGTGTTCAGGTAGCCTGTAAGGGCGGCTACGCACTACCACCCCGGGGGTGTCTCAGTGTGGTGCTCTATGAGGTCGGTGTGACCGGGCAGGGGCGAGAACACGTCCGAAAACTCAGTCTGCAACTGGGCGACCTCTGTGAGTTGGGTCGGGGAGAGGTGGTCTCCACAGGGGACCGGAGAGGTACATGATGCCACCCCTGTCCGTTCGCCTCACCTCGTAGTCGACGTCCCTGACTCGCCGTGTGACCTCAAAGGGTCCTTGCCACTTGGCGATCAATTTGGAGCTCGATGTGGGCAACAGTACGAGTACCTTATCTCCCGGTGTGAACTCCCTAAGGCACGCACCCTTGTTATACAGGCGGGCTTGCCATTCTTGGGCCTGCCGCAAATTCTCCTGGGTTAGGTGGGTGAGCGTGTGGAGTTTTGCGCGCAAGTCCATAACGTATTGAATTTCGCTTTTACTTTGTGAAGGTCCCTCCTCCCAATTTTCCTGCAGCACGTCTAGAATGCCGCGCGGCTTACGCCCATATAATAATTCAAACAGGGAGAACCCCGTGGAGGCTTGGGGGACCTCTCGCACTGAAAACAACAAGGGCTCAAGCCACTTATCCCAATTACGTGCGTCCTCACTTACGAATTTTTTAATGATATTCTTGAGCGTGCGATTGAACTGTTCCACTAAACCGTCTGTTTGTGGGTGATACACACTGGTGCGGATCAGCTTAATTCCCAGTAACCCATACAGTTCGCGTAGTGTCCGTGACATAAACGTGGTGCCTTGATCAGTCAGAATCTCTTTCGGGATTCCAACTCGGGAGATGACGCGGAAGAGCGCCTCCGCAATACTGCGTGCTGAGATATTGCGCAGGGGCACTGCTTCCGGGTATCGTGTTGCATAGTCCACCAGAACTAATATATAGTGGTACCCTCGTGCTGACCGATCTAACGGCCCGATGAGATCCATCCCAATTCTTTCAAACGGGGTCTCGATTAATGGTAGGGGGCGCAAAGGCGCTTTTGGAATGGCCGCTGGATTTACTAACTGGCATTCGCAGCACGCCGTACACCACCTACGAACATCGCCGCTAATCCCCGGCCAATAGAATCGGGCCATTATTCGGGCTAGTGTCTTATCCTGCCCTAAGTGTCCAGCTATGGGATTAAAGTGAGCCGCCTGGAATACCAATTCCCGGCGGCTCTTCGGAATTAAAAGTTGCGTGACTCACTCTTTAGTTTGAGTGTCCTGCGTCACTCGGTATAACCTATCCTTCATAATCGCGAAGTAGGGGAAGGACGGGGTGGCGTTTGGCTGGAGCATTTGACCATTGATTACTCTCACTTGGTCAAACGCATGCCGCAGAGTCTCGTCTCGCGACTGCTCTAATGGGAAATCTGCGAGGGATTCCCCAACAGAGAGAGGAGGGGCCTGCGGCTCCTCACTCTGATGCGGAGGTGACGTAGACGGCTCTGTGACAGCTGCTCCCGCCAAAGCGACACCAGGACCTCCCCCTGTTAAATGGCAGGACCCACTCTTTACTAAGTGTGTCATTAAATCCCGAAATCCCGGCCAATCAGTCCCCAAAATTAAAGAGTGGGTAAGGCGAGGATTAACCGCCGCCTTCACTATAACTTTTTCCCCTCGGAAAAAAATGTGGACCGACACCAAAGGGTAGCTGTGAATGTCCCGTGCACACACAACACCTTAACCCCCTGTGCTCCCCCCAATGCCTCGTTTTGCACCAGGCTTTGGTGAATTGAGGTCTGATTACAACCAGAATCCACCAACGCCTGATATGTATCCCCTTGAATACTCCCCGGTATGCGATACGCTCCGGCCCGATCGAGGGCGGCCTCTGGCGCGTCGGGGAGCCGAACCACCGCGCCCACCTCCATCGCCGTGCACTGCTGTTGAAGGTGGCCCGGCTCCCCGCAGCGCCAGCAAACCGTGAGCGCCAACTCACTCACCTGAGGGGGGGGGGAGAGACAGACACAGAAGGGAGAAACGGGAGGGCACCGCGGGTGCGGCGGGCCGGCTGGGGTGGTGCCGGCCCCCGCCTCCGCGGTGGGGGAATGGGGCGAGGATGGGACACAGGAGGAGGGGGAGAGAGAGAGAGAGAGAAGAGGAGAGAAGAGAAGACGCTGTCTGCTGTCCTGCTGCCGGAACAGCCGCCAAATGGTCCTCCGCCAGTTCGACTGCCTGATCCAGCGACGCCGGGCGGTGGCACTGGACCCCCTCCGCGGTTCCTACTGGCAAGTGAGCGATGAATTGCTCCAGCACCACCTGGTCGATGATCCCCTTGGCGTTGCGGTTGTCGGCCCTCAACCACTGCCAGCAGGCGTCCCGGAGCTGCTGGCCGAATGCGAACGGCCGGCCAACTTCCTCCAAGCGCAAGGCGCGGAAGCGCTGGCGCTGCTGCTCCGGGGTGCACCCCATGCGCTGGAGGATGGCCCGGCGGAGGTCCGCGTAGGCCAGCCGGCGGTCAGCGGGGAGCTGTAGCGCGGCCTGCTGCGCCTCTCCCGTTAGCAGGGGGAGGAGGCGCGCCGCGTGCTGCTCCATCGGCCACCCCGAGGCCTCTGCGACTTGCTCGAAGAGCGTGATAAAAGCCTCGGGGTCGTCCTGCGGACCCATCTTGGTTAAGGTGAAGGGGGATGGGCCCGCGGTGGGAGCGCTGGTGGACCCCGCCGACGCGAGGAGGTGCCGGAACGCCTCCCGATCTTCTTGCTGGGCCAGCACCAGGGCCTCGAAGCGCCGCTCTTGTTCCTTGCGGAGGGTGACTAGTGCCTGGTGCTGGCTTTGCTGGGCCGTGGCGAGAGCGTGGACCAGGTCGGCGAACGGGGAGGACTCCATGGGGCTGATCGGCTGCTGTGCTCCACTATGTCCTGGGTTTCGGCACCACTGTAGCGATTCTATATGAGTGGGTGGAGCACAGAGGATGGCAGGATAGAGATCAGGTTTGCAAATAGGCTTTATTGCCACACTTTTCAGTGGACAATTTCCTAGACAACCATACACACACACGCAACCGGCGTCTAGTTCGGGCTGGGCTCCTCTGCCCTCGTTCTCCCTCCTTAAGTAGGGCGCGGTCACTGGGAAGACACACACAAACACAGGTTAATTGATGTCAGGTGTAGTGATTCTGCCACTTACCTTCCCTGACTCCGCCCTCCTGTCACAGACCGGCGCTTGACCATGCCCCCGCTGCCACAGGAGCATTTTTATTTTTTGCAAATTCGATAACTAATAACTTTATACAAAACGTCCGACAAAATCATTTCTACTTAGAATGTTAACAAACTGGTGAAATGATGGTAGTGATTTGTGAAAAATGCTATAATAATAATAATTCTTGAAAAATAAAAAAAAGATATGTTCTTACCTTCAAATACTTTCATTCCATGTTTTGTTGCTTTTTTTGGGGGGGTTGTTTTCGAGTAAAGTTTTTATTTCGTCCTCGGTTGGTTCAGCAACACGCTCTGCCATTTTGTTTTTCTCTACTCACAGTATATGAGCTGATAGCCTAGTAGTGGAGTACACGATCAGCGCACGCGATTGCTCCTATCCGGTGAATGTGGATAGAATAATTAATGTTAGCCTGTTACCTAAATTTAGTTAAGCCCCCCCCCCATTTTCCAGGAAATTGCATTTTGATGAAACGTTACAGTACATCATTTCAATTTACTAAGAGAAAAGCTTTCTAATTAATAAATTTTCCTAGGTTTTGTAGGAAAAAGCTCTGTTTGGACTCGATTTACCATGTTTGACATATAATGCATCTTGTTTTGCATCAGGGTTAACACAAGAATGATATATTTATGCTGCAAAGATGAAACCCTTGCTCTGGGTGCTTGTTTCAGGGAGCTTTTCTTAATCGTCGTACCCGTTTTGTCTCAATCAACTCTCTCCTCAGGTGGCAGTGCATCTGACAACGTACTGTCTCAAATTGCTGCCCAAAGGAAAAGGGCTGCAGGCCTGCTGGATGTCAAAACACCAACCCATGAATCATCAGCCTCTACGCCGCTGCCCACTGTGCCTGACATTAACCTGCCCAGTATTCAAAGCAACCCCACCACTAGCCTAGTGACAAGTGACTCCAGATGGGTATGGGCTTGTTGATATATTGTTTTCTTATCAGGAGATACAAAGTAATTTGGTCTATTTTTATATTGCCTTTAAATAATTTACTTGTTGCTAAACACAGCTATGGTAGAAAAGGTAGATGCCTTTTAGGCAAGTAGATGAAATTAGTGTCGGATAAGTTTTTTTTTTTTTTTAATTCAACATGTTGTGCAACATTTGGATCTAAGAATCACTGAGACACTTCACCGAACCACTTATCGCAGGTGAAATTTCTGACAATATGTTTGTTGAGCTAAGTTGCATGCTAATTTAAATTTTAGGCTCCTGTTTAACTTGATTCAGATTCTTAGCTAAGATTTGTTAATGTTAAGATTAGCTTGTGAATATGGTTTAGGATTTTTCTTGAACTGTACACTCACCGTCCACTTTAATAGAAACACCTGTACCTCTGCTCATTTAGGCATTTATCTGGTTATTCAATCATGTGGCAGCAGCGCAGTGTATAAAAGCATGCAGATACAGGTCAAGAGCAATCAGTTAAAGCTAGACGGCCTTTCGATTTCATAAAATCGGTGAAATTTAGCTCCCTCTGAAATTTGGTCATTGTGATGTATGTTTATTTCTGCAATATCTTAAAAAAAAACAGGCTATACTGTGGCTGGGAAGTTATTTAATTTGAGGGGATTCCCGGGCAAATAATGTGCATGAAATCGCTCGCTTCACGCAGTCAAGCGGACAGAGGAAGTCCGGTGCGCATGCGCAGGTCTACCACCTTCTTCTTTTCCTTCTTTTGGGTTTTACAGCAGCTGGCATCCAGTGTTGCATTACTGCCATCTACAGGTTTACTTTGACCGTGCACTGACAGTTCCATCATTCTATCGCTAAACGAACAGCTGATCACACCGAGGTGCTCGCTGACTGCTGATATTGATTTATTAGTTTGGTCCTGTGTTTCCTTTCCTTCGCAACATAACGTCTTTTCTTCTCATGTTCCGTTACTGTAGTCGGTTTTTCACGTTTCATTCACATCCTCCATTTTTCTTTCCTGTTTCAAATTTGTATCCCACAATGCCTTGCGCAAACGGGGAAAGCCCACAACGTAATGCATGACGTACTGTAGTATCTTGAATTGGGTCATGGTGAAGCAGGAAAAAATAGCGGAGAATTTAGGGCCATGTGGCCCTAAATTCATTAGTTGCTCTATTTAAAAAAAAAAAAAAAACTAAAATTGGAAGTCTGTGATTTGAATTCAGTAGCTTTCGGTCCACTAAACAAAATAATTGGGTGTCGGGGAAAATTCTTTTTATGACCTACACTTGAAAAATATGAAAGGCAGTCTACCTTTAATGTTCATATCAAACATCAGAATGGGGGGAAAATGTGTGATCTCTATGGCATGGTTGTTGGTGCCAGATGAATGGGCAAGTTTGAGTATTTCAGAAACTGCTGGTTTCCTGGGATTTTCACACACAAGTCTCTAGAGTTTACACAGCATGGTGTGAAAAACAAAAAAACATTGAGTAAGTGACAGTTTGGTGGATGGAAGCAGCTTATTGATGAGAGGTGTAAGGAAAATGATGTGAGTATTTCCTGGCAGCTTGAACCAATCACTTTCTACAACCAGAGTGAGCAGAACAGCATCTCATTATGTGCAGAACATGGAACCTTGAGGTGGATGGGCTATAATAGCAGGACAACATTGACTTCCACGCCTCTTGGACAAGAACAGGAATCTGAGGCAATTATGGGCACAGGCTCAGAGAAGTTGAGCAGTTGAAGATTAGGGGGGGGAAATCACCTGGTCTTTGTCTAGTCTTCATCTTTTCAGTTTTGGTGAGGTGGTCCGAGATGCTCGTTCTACGATGCTTTTCTGATCACCACAGTAAAGTGTGCTTATTTGAGTTACTGTTGACTTCCTGTCAGCTCAAACCAATCTGGTCATTCTCGTCTGATCTCTCTCATGAACAAGGTTTTTCAGCCTATCGACCCTCTGCTCACAGGATGTTATTTGTTTTTCGCGCCACTCTGTGTAAACTGTAGAGACTGTGTTGTGTGAAAATCCCAGATCAGCAATTTGTGAAATATGCAGAACAGCCCATTTGGCACCAACAACCATGCCACAGTTAAAGTCAAAGAAATCATTTGGTTTATATCCCTCATCAAAAAATTCAAAACTAAAAGTGTTAAGGTTGAATCTCAGCATTAACTCCACATAGGACGCAGCCATGTTTGTTGTATACAGTGGTGCTTGAAAGTTTGTGAACCCTTTAGAATGTTCTATATTTCTGCGTAAATATGACCTAAAACATCATCAGATTTTCACACAAGTCCTAAAAGTAAAGAGAACCCAGTTAAACAAATGAGACAAAAATATTATACTTGGTCATTTATTTATTGAGGAAAATGATCCAATATTACATATCTGTGAGTGGCAAAAGTATGTGAACCTCTAGGATTAGCAGTTAATTTGAAGGTGAAATTAAAGTCAGGTGTTTTCAATCAATGGGATGACAATCAGGTGCGAGTGGGCACCCTGTTTTATTTAAAGAACAGGGATCTATCAAAGTCTGATCTTCACAACACATGTTTGGTGAAGTGTATCATGGCATGAACAAAGGAGATTTCTGAGGGCCTCAGAAAAAGCGTTGTTGATGCTCATCAGGCTGGAAAAGGTTACAAAACCATCTCTAAAGAGTTTGGACTCCACCAATTCACAGTCAGACAGATTGTGTACAAATGGAGGAAATTCAAGACCATTGTTATCCTCCACAGGAGTGGTCAACCAACAAAGATCACTCCAAGAGCAAGGCGTGTAATAGTCAGCAAGGTCACAAAGGACCCCAGGGTAACTTCTAAGCAACTGAAGGCCTCTCTCACATTGGCTAATGCTAATGTCCATGAGTCCACCATCAGGAGAACACTGAACAACAATGGTGTGCGTGGCAGGGTTGCAAGGAGAAAGCCACTGCTCTCCAAAAAGAACATTGCTGCTCGTCTGCAGTTTGCTAAATATCACATGGACAAGCCAGAAAGACTATTGGACAAATGTTTTGTGGACGGATGAGAACAAAATAGAACTTTTTGGTTTAAATGAGAAGCGTTATGTTTGGAGAAAGGAAACACTGCATTCCAGCATAAGAACCTTATCCCGTCTGTGAAACATGGTGGTGGTAGTATCATGGTTTGGGCCTGTTTTGCTGCATCTGGGCCAAGATGACTTGCCATCATTGATGGAACAATGAATTCTGAATTATACCAGTGAATTTATTTATTTATTTATTTATTTATGCACAAGCATATCATTTAAAATAATGTAAACAATTATTATAATTGAGATGTGCGAAGGAGAGGTATGAAACCCAAGAGGGCTTATATAAAAAAAACCTGACCCATGAAAACAATAATCAAACACCACATTTGTTACAAACAAAGACAAAAAATAAGAAACAATTAAATGAAAAACAGAATAAATAAAAGAAAAAAGCAAACTGAGTGATTATGCAGTGAATATAAGAAGAGAAACAAATATATACATACATAAATGAATAATGTAAAACAAAGATACAATACATAAATAAAAATAGAAAAAAACCCAGAGTGGACTAAGACAATAAATAAACAAACAACATAACTATAGATAACTTATTATGTTTGATGGTAGATAGTTTTCTAAATGATGGTAGATAGAATTCTAAAGAAAAATGTCAGGATACTTTCATTTAATTTATTTATTTGCACAAAAGAAAACAAAACAAGAATAGACAATAATCATAAAATCTATGTGCAGGAGGAGGAGAGAAGCCTAAAAAAAGCTTATACTAAGCCCTCCTCCTTTAAACTGCTTAAGTAAATAACAGTGATTATTAAAGGTTATAGGTAAGGGTCGGAGGTGAAACGTAGAATATTAACTTTATTGTATAGAAGAACGACCCAAAAAGCGAATTCAATCTTCCTAGTGTCTGTTTTGCCCCCTAAAATTGAATAAAACTGATAAAATGTACTGTTTTGCCCAATTTCCGAAAGTTTGTTTACATCTCACTTATGCGCACTTTCACCGCCAGAGGACCATCGTCGTGACGTCATTCAAGCCAAACAGACTGGGAGCAGCTCTGTGTTTACTTGCAAACCGAGCACCCGTGTACGGACTTTGGTCGTGAGAGGTTGTGTAAAATGTCTGAAAGTTATAGCAATTTTGAAGTAGGAAGTCTCCACATTGAATATCGAGAGGTGAAACCATATATGTATGAACCTATGGCTGTTGCGAAGCAATCAGTGAATGTGGCTCACTGGTTTGACCGTGCAGCCTTGGAATCGGACAGCGACTCTGCCGACTCTGATCGCGGTAATGCCGGACCTCAACAAGACTCGCGCCCAAACTATTTATCCTGGTAGTTATGATGAATTCTTACTTTCATTATAATACTAAATAAGAGCCCTTTTGAAGAATAATTAAACCGCCCTCCCTAGTGGATATAGGTAACGATTACTTGACAGTGCGCCGGTAGGCCACATTAGCCTGCCATCCGCGGCATTATACTATTTATAGCCTGCTCTGAGCGAGGAAATATCCCTTTGTCTCATTTCCACAATGATTGTACAGGATCCTCAGGATTCTTGACTTGTCAATTGCAAGCAAAAGTAAAAATGTTTACCTCCAATCTTCTCCTTTTTGCTTGAGCGTTGGTGGTCCGTTTCTTCTTTGACTGCTTGATTTTGTTTCACCAGCACAATCCACTCTCTCCGCCTCTTCTCCTCTTCGGAAAAAAACAACCCTCTGGCTTCACACGCACAATTCACTCTCTCCGCCTTGTCTCCTCTTTTGGAAAAAGCCAACCCACTCGCTCTGCCTCTTCTCCTTTTTCGGGAAAGGCCAACCCTCTCGCTCTGCCTCTTCTCCTTTTTCGGAAAAAGCCAACCCACTCGCTCTGCCTCTTCTCCTTTTTCGGAAAAAGCCAATCCCCTCACTCCGCCTCTTCTCCTCTTCCAGAAAAAGCCAATCCACTCTCTCTACCTCTTCTCCTCTCTCAGAAAAAGGTAAAAACTTCTTCTTGAACCAGTCCCGTTGTTACAGTTCACTGCACAACAATAAGGCATGGTTTTTCTTTGGAAATTCCCGAACACACGTCTGCACTCAAGCCGAACGGCAATGCAAGTAAACGGAAGTGGACTCAACTCAAGCGGTTTGATTGTCTTGAATGACGTCACGCGCCGAGTGGTCACGAAAATCGCCGAACAGAAATTCGCCGCGATCCACACTAACTTTATTTTAATTATTACTTATTAACAATACTTCTTGGGACCAGAAGAAAATTACAGAGGGTTTTTTAACATATAGAGTTTCAAATGTGCATAAATTGAAAAACATTGCCTATGACCTTTAATCAATTAAGAACATAAATAAAACAAAATTCAAATACAATACCATACAATAAATTTAAAAATAATAACCTAACAATATATGATACTAAACACTAAATTACAAACATTTTATCATGGACATCTGTCCATGAACTGAGGCTACATCCACACGACAACGGCAACGAGATTTTTTTTTTTAGCGTGTAAAAAAAAAAATTGCGTCCACATGGGCAACGGATCAGTAAAATATCAGGTCCATATGGCAACGCAACGCTTGCTGAAAATGATGCAATACACATGCCACACCTCTATGTGCGCTGTAAGACGGTCCCATCGGAGACATCAGACCAATAGAAGAAGTAGTAGGACGCATGCGCATGTAACGGGTTTATTTTTTTTCCACTTGCCATTGTGTGTAGTGGTGGGGAAATTCTGCGCTGGCCCTTTAAGAGTGCAGGTAGTTATGGGAACGAGGCGCTGGCCTCTTTCAGTTCGTTTTGGAAATGTAAGCGCCAATGCCACTGGACGTTTGCAGCCCGTCCTCAGCAGTGTATTTGTGTCTCATTTCTTCAGAATAAAAAGACTGGTGAACAACACAACGCAACGTCTGTTACACGCATAAACCCCTTCTTCTCCCTTTTCCCCTCTGCCTCCATTATAGTCAGGTAACTGTTGCTTTGTGTGGAAGGCTGTACTTTCTGTTCATCAAAGCAGGTGTAAATTGTCTGTCTGGCAGGTCAGTCAGGTTAATGTGTAAACAATTCCAATTTCTGTTGTTACGAATGATGCGCGCAAGAGTGCTGCTTGTTCTAGTCATGTGGTTGTAACGTCATCGTAAACAAATCCGTTCTACTCATCCAGACGACTTCGCAACGGTGCCATTGCCAGATTTTTTCACTCTGGAACCCGTTCTCAAAAGATTTCGTTTTGGGGGCACCCAAAACGCCAGTGCCGTGTGGACGCCAGGCCGAAACGATAAACAATTTTATCAGATTCACCTGAATCCGTTGCCGTGTGGACAGGGCCTGAATCTCAAGAGAAGGTGGGTCATGTAGCAAGACAACGACCCTAAGCGCACAAGTCGTTCTACCAAAGAATGGTTAAAGAAGAATAAAGTTAATGCTTTGGAATGGCCAAGTCAAAGTCCTGACCTTAATCCAATCAAAATGTTGGGGAAGGACCTGAAGCAAGCAGTTCATGTGAGGAAACCCACCAACATCCCAGAGTTGAAGCTGTTCTGTACGGAGGAATGGGCTAAAATTCCTCCAAGCCGGTGTGCAGGACTGATCAACAGTTACCGGAAACATTTAGTTGCAGTTATTGCTGCACAAGGGGGTCACACCAGATACTGAAAGCAAAGGTTCACATACTTTTGCCAGTCACAGATATGCAATATTGGATCATTTTCCTCAATAAATAAATGACCAAATATAATATTTTTGTCTCATTTGTTTAACTGGGTTCTCTTTATCTACTTTTAGGACTTGTGTGAAAATCTGATGATGTTTTAGGTCATATTTATGCAGAAATATAGAAAATTCTAAAGGGTTCACAAACTTTCAAGCACCACTGTATGTCAGGGCGACCTTCGACCTGTGCATGTGCACTGTACCATATACCATGCCTTGCTAGGCGTGATCATGATATGCACACAGAAATGCTCGCTGAGCCACAGCTGTGACTCAAATCGGCCATAGAGCTTGAAATCGTGACGTCAGTTCATGGTATATCCATGATATACCATGATTGACTCACATTAATATATTTATGTATTTATTATATATTTATTATATTTTTTGGACGTCACGAGATGCATTGGTTAATCAATGGTGGCGCTATTTTATGTCATGTAAGCCATCCTTGGCCAAACCCTGCACGGGAATTTTTTGATGAGGGAAAGAATATGGGTTACTACAGTTGTGGAACAGGGCTATTTACTGAATTTTTATTATTTACTATTTACGGTTTGATCTCAAACACATTAAGAAGGCAAGAAATTCCACTAATTAACTTTTGACGAGGCACACCTGTTAATTGATGAGCATTCCAGGTGGCTACCTCATGAATCTGGTTAAGATAATGCCAATAGTGTGTAAAGCATCATCAAGGTAAACAGTGGCTACTTTTATTTTAGAATCTAAAATATGAAACATTTGGGGTGAGGGGGTTTAACATGTTATTCACCACATAATTCCATATTCCATACACTGAGTGCAGAATTATTAGGCAAGTGAGTATTTTGACCACAACATCCTTTTAATGCATGTTGTCCCACTCCAAGCTGTTTAGGCTTGAAAGCCTACTACCAATTAAGTATATCAGGTGCTGTGCATCTGTGTAATGAGAGGGGGTGTGGTCTAATGACATCAACACGCTATATCAGGTGTGCATAATTATTAGGCAACCTCTTTTCCTCTGGCAAAATGGGTCAGAAGAGAGATCTGACAGACTTTGAAAAGTATAAAATTGTGAGATGTCTTGCAGACGGATGCAGCACTCTTGAAATTGTGAAGATGTTGAAACGTGATCACCGAACAATCAAGCGTTTCATTGCAAATAGTCAACAGGGTCGAAAGAAGCGTGTGGGGAAAAAAAAGGCGCAAAATAACTGCACATGATCTGTGGAAAATCAAGCGTGAAGCTAACAAGCAGCCATTAGCATCCAGTTCTGCCATATTCCAGAGTTGCAACATTCCTGGAGTGTCAAAGAGTACAAGGTGTGCAATACTGAGGGACATGGCCAAGGTAAGGAAGGCTGAAAAACGACCACCACTGAGTAAGGCACACAAGATAAAACGTCAAGACTGGGCCAAGAAATATCTTAAGACTGATTTTTCTAAGGTGCTGTGGTCTGATGAGATGAGAGTGACTCTTGATGGGCCAGATGAATGGGCCTGTGGCTGGATCAGTAATGGGCACAGAGCTCCACTCCGACTCAGACGCCAGCAAGGTGGAGGTGGAGTACTGCTGTGGGCTGGTATCATCAAAGACGAGCTTGTTGGACCTTTTTGAGTTGAGGATGGACTCAAACTCAACTCCCAGACCTACTGCCAGTTCCTGGAAGAAACCTTCTTCAAGCAGTGGTATAGGAAAAAGTCAGCATCTTTCAAGAACAACATGATTTTCATGCAGGATAACGCTCCATCTCATGCGTCCAAATACTCCACTGCGTGGCTAGCCAGTAAAGGTCTGAAAGGTGAAAAAAATAATGACATGGCCCCCTTGTTCACCTGACCTAAACCCCATAGAGAACCTGTGGTCCATTATAAAACGTGAGGTCTACAAAGAGGGAAAACAGTACACCTCTCTGAACAGCGTCTGGGAGGCCGTGGTTGCTGCTGCACACAATGTTGGTCGTGAACAGATAAAGAAATTGACAGAATCTATGGATGGAAGGCTTTTGAGTGTCCTCATGAAGAAGGGTGGCTATATTGGTCACTGATTTGTTTTTGTTTTGTGTTTGAATGTCAGATATGTTTATTTGCAAATCTGGAGTTGTCATATCAGTGTACCTGGTGAAAATAAATAAGTGAAATGGCTACATATTTGGTTTTTATTAAGTTGCCTAATAATTCTGCACAGTGAAAGTTACCTGAACACATACATATTCTCCTAAAATGGCCAAAACTAAAAACACCCCACTCTAACTTCCATACATATTCAGCTTTGATATTTATGAGTCTTTTTGTTTGATTGAGAACATAGTTGTTGTTCAATAATAAAACTAATCCTCAAAAATACAACTTGCCTAATAATTCTGCACTCCATGTATGTTATTTCATAGTTTTGATGTCTTCAGTGTTATGTAGAAAATAGTCAAACTACAGAAAACCTATGAATGAGTTGGTATACAAATGTTTGACTGGTACTGTATACTCAGTCCCCTCTGAAAGTATTGGAACAGCAAGGCCAGTTAATTTATCGTTGCTATACAACCTTGATTCCAAAAAAGTTGGGACAAAGTGCAAATTGTAAATAAAAACGGAATGCGTTTTTATTTACAAATCTCAAAAACTGATATTGTATTCACAGTAGAACATAGACAACATATCAAATGTCGAAAGTGAGACATTTTGAAGTTTCATGCCAAATATTGGCTCATTTGAAATTTCATGACAGCAACACATCTCAAAAAAGTTGGGACAGAGGCAATAAGAGGCTGGAAAAGTTAAAGGTACAAAAAAGGAACAGCTGGAGGACCAAATTGCAACTCATTAGGTCAATTGGCAATAGGTCATTAACATGACTGGGTATAAAAAGAGCATCTTGGAGTGGCAGCGGCTCTCAGAAGTAAAGATGGGAAGAGGATCACCAATCCCCCTAATTCTGCGCCGACAAATAGTGGAGCAATATCAGAAAGGAGTTCGACAGTGTAAAATTGCAAAGAGTTTGAACATATCATCTACAGTGCATAATATCAAAAGATTCAGAGAATCTGGAAGAATCTCTGTGCGTAAGGGTCAAGGCCGGAAAACTATACTGGGTGCCCGTGATCTTCAGGCCCTTAGACGGCACTGCATCGCATACTGTACAGGCATGCTTCTGTATTGAAAATCACAAAATGGGCTCAGGAATATTTCCAGAGAACATTATCTGTGAACACAATTCACCGTGCCATCCGCCGTTGCCAGCTAAAACTTTGTAGTTCAAAGAAGAAGCCGTATCTAAACGTGATCCAGAAGCGCAGATGTCTTCTCTGGGCCAAGGCTCATTTAAAATGGACTGTGGCAAAGTGGAAGACTGTTCTGTGGTCAGACGAATCAAAATTTGAAGTTCTTTATGGAAATCAGGGACGCCGTGTCATTCAGACTAAAGAGGAGAAGGACGACCCAAGTTGTTATCAGCGCTCAGTTCAGAAGCCTGCATCTCTGATGGTATGGGGTTGCATTAGTGCGTGTGGCATGGGCAGCTTACACATCTGGAAAGACACCATCAATACTGAAAGGTATATCCAGGTTCTAGAGCAACATATGCTCCCATCCAGACGACGTCTCTTTCAGGGAAGACCTTGCATTTTCCAACATGACAATGCCAAACCACGTACTGCATCAATTACAGCATCATGGCTGCGTAGAAGAAGGGTCCGGGTACTGAACTGGCCAGCCTGCAGTCCAGATCTTTCACCCATAGAAAACATTTGGCGCATCATAAAACGGAAGATACGACAAAAAAGACCTAAGACAGTTGAGCAACTAGAATCCTACATTAGACAAGAATGGGTTAACATTCCTATCCCTAAACTTGAGCAACTTGTCTCCTCAGTCCCCAGACGTTTACAGACTGTTGTAAAGAGAAAAGGGGATGTCTCACAGTGGTAAACATGGCCTTGTCCCAACTTTTTTGAGATGTGTTGTTGTCATGAAATTTAAAATCACCTAATTTTTCTCTTTAAATGATACATTTTCTCAGTTTAAACATTTGATATGTCATCTATGTTCTATTCTGAATAAAATATGGAATTTTGAAACTTCCACATTATTGCATTCCGTTTTTATTTACAATTTGTACTCTGTCCCAACTTTTTTGGAATCGGGGTTGTACATTGAAAACATCTGGGTATGAGATCAAAAGATGGATGTGAGACGATAGATCGGAATTTTAGCTTTCATTTCCTGATATTTCCATCTAGATGTGTTTTAAACAACTTGGAACATGGTACCTCTGGTGGGAGACCACCCAAGCCGTAGCACTACCTCCACCATGCTTGACTGATGAGCTTGTATGTTTTGGATCATGTACAGATCCTTTCTTTCTCCACACTTTGGCCTTTCCATCACTTAATCTTGATAAACTTCTTATAGTTCCAGAATTTTTGTGGGTGGTTGCTGTATTTCTTTATTAATTCCTATCTGGCTTTCTTCTGTCAACTTTTTTTGGATGAGGTTATGTTTTCGCCTCTGTTTGTTTGTCTGTTCCCAATGTAACCCAAAAAGTAGTGAACAGATTTTGAATAAAGTTTGAGGATGGGTGGGCCATGGGCCAAGGAACAATTCATTTAAATTCTGATGCAAATCCAGATATGTGGCTTGGTGAAGGTATGCACTCTACCGAGTGCCCTTCTAGTTCTTACTGCTAATGAGTGGTTTGCATCTTGTGGTATGGCCTCTTTATTTCTTCCCTCAAAGTCTTCTTCAAACAGTGGATTGCGATACCTTCACCCCTGCCCTGTGGAGGTTGTTGGTGATATTACTGACTATTTGGGGGGTTTTCTTCACAGCTCAGAATGTTTATCATCAACTGCTATTGTTCTCCTTGGCAACAACAAATGCAGTCTTCACAGGTGAAACCCAGGGCTCAAACCAAAAGTAGACATTCAGAGCCATTAACTGTTTAAACAGTTAATCTAACAGGGCACACTTGGGCAAACATTCATCAGTCACCTGTTCAATATTTTTTTGATTGCCTGAAAAATGTATGGGTTCAAACAAAAGGTTCCATGGCCATTCCATTTCACACCTCTAGATGTAAATAGCAGAAAATGAAAGCTGAAATTCTGATCTATCTTCTCTAGTGTTATAGTCAAGACCAAATGTACCAAGATCAAGTCATGACCAAGATCAGAGTGTACTGAGACGAGACCAAAACTTTTACAGGTTGAGACCAAGTCAAGACTAAGACCAAGACAGTGCGAGACTGAGTAAAGACCAGGACCAGACCAGTGCATGTGAAAGTGGGCAGGGTGACAACCATTAACAGTAACAACATTTTCAAATTAGTAATGAATCATGTTATTGGTTGCATTTGAAGCAGGCAATTTAGTGATGCCCCCACAACTGTGGTCTTGACCGGTATTGAAATAAAATCCAGAGTCCTCTATGTCTGAGACCCAGACAAATCCGAGTAAAAATGCAGTTGATTCCGAGATGAGGCCTCGAAAAAGGGGTCTCAGTGCTCGACTGATCTTGGATACTAAAACACTAATATTCTTATATTTATCTTTTGAACTCAAACCCAAATTGCCTTCAATGTATAGCAAAAACAAAAGAAATGCCCTTTCTGTTCCAGTATTTTTGGAGGGGACTGTGCAGGTTTTCTTAATAATGTGATCAGTGAGTGTGCTTCTCTTTTGGAAGTCATATTAGCTACACCACATAAGTGTGTCTTAGGAGTCTTATTGTTAATTTTTATCAGTATAATGTCAGCCTCCAAGCTCCACAGAAGGTTGATCTAAAGAAGAGGCCTCAGTCTGGGAATTCCTCCACATCTAAGAGTACATCCCCCACCCTGACTCCATCGCCATCCCCAACTCCAAAACCTCTCAGTGGTGAAACTTTATCTTCTGCTTCCTCCCAGCCGTGTTCTAAAAGTAGTGGTGGATCTAGTAGTGGCACCATCACTGATGAAGGTCAGTACAAACAGAATTGATCAGACTTGATGGTGTTTAGGAATGCATGGTCTTTTACACTACTGTGACTTGACTAGGTATACCAGATATATCAGTTTTTGTTGTTGTTTTTGGGTTTTTTTGTGTACCAATTCATATATTCCTAACATACCTGAGCCGGCATCATCAGCCTGTATTACTTGGTGGAGTTGTGTCTGGAGCTTGATCACCTTACCAGTATGGTGTTCTTAGTACTGGACCAATAACTTAGACAGGATATATAGAAAGGTATATGTCCATCTGTATAAGGACCAAAAACCAAGCCATGAAGTCCAAGGAACCTTCCATAGACCACCCTGATCAGATTGTGTCAAGACATGGATCTGGGCATGGGTATATAACTATATCTAAAGTTTTGAATGCTCCAAGGAGTACAGGGGGTTTGAAATCACCAGGGCTCTTCTTAGAGCTGTCTGTCCATCCAAATTCAGTAACCAGGCTAGAATGGCTTTGGTCAGGGAGTGAACACAAACCCATTGGTCACTTTAAGAGAACTTTAGAAGTCCTCTGCAGAAAAGGGAGAACCTACCAGAAAGACAGCCATCCATCAGAGTCTTATGGAAGAATTGGCTAAATGAAAGCCACTGCTCAGTAAAATTACTACTCATCAACTGGCTAATATCATCCTTACTGTGAAGCATGGTGGTGGCAGTATCAAAGTATGGAAGTAATTCTCAGTGGCAGGAAAGGGAGACTGGTCAGAATTGAGGGAAGGATGAATGTAGCCAAATATAGAGAGGTTATTGAAAACTTGCTCTAGAGTGGATACATCCTCAGACTATGGTGAGGTTTAACCTTTCAGCAGGACAATAACTTGAAAAATACAGCTAAGGCCAGGTTTACATTAGACTGTATCTGTCTCGTTTTCTTCGCGGATGCACTGTCCGTTTACATTAAAACGCCTGGAAACGCCAGGAAACGGGAATCCGCCAGGGTCCACGTATTCAATCCAGATCGTGTCTGGTCCGGTGCTGTGTAAATATTGAGAATACGCGGATACGCTGTGCTGAGCTCTAGCTGGCATCGTCATTGGACAACGTCACTGTGACATCCACCTTCCTGATTCGCTGGTGTTGGTCGTGTGACGCGACTGCTGAAAAACGTCGCGGACTTCCGCCTTGTATCACCTTTCATTAAAGAGTATAAAAGTATGAAAATACTGCAAATACTGATGCAAATACTGCCCATTGTGTAGTTATGATTGTCTTTAGGCTTGCCATCCTTCCACTTGCAAGTGGTAAGTGACTTGCGCACAGCGGCTCAGTCCCGAATCACTGCTCGTGCGCTTCACTCGCGCGCTCTGTGAGCTGCACAGGGCCAGAGTGCGCACCCTCCAGAGGGCACTCGCTGTTCAGGGCGGAGTGATTTGGAGCGCAGCCGCTGAGGAGGAAGCGATGAGCCGCACTGACACATTTCAACTTACGTGCCGGATTAGTCATGTGATTAGCGTATCCGTGTATTGGCGTTGCTGTGTGCACGCGAATCGTGTATTGGCATTGCTGTGTGCACGCTAATCGTTTTTAAAAACGTTAATCTGATGATCCGCTGATACGGTCTAATGTAAACCCCACCTAAGACGATGCTTAAATGGTTTTGTGACGAGTCTCTGAATGTCCTTGAGTGGCCCAGCCAAATCCCAGACTTCAACCCCATTGGACTTTTGTGGAAAGACCTGAAGATGGCAGTTCAAACCCTTGTAGACTGTAGAGACTTACCCCAGAAGAATTGGTGCTGTAAATATAAAACACAGTAAAATGTACAAAAATCATATGTGTGAAGTGGTTTGAATAATTTCCAAACTCACTGATAATGTTGTGATTTTTACCTTCCCCTTATTCCTTTTTACAGACGAGCTTTCAGGTATACTAAGAAAACTTTCCCTGGAGAAATATCAGCCCATCTTTGAAGAACAGGAGGTATCGAAAGGGATGTCTGTAAAGTCTGTAACAACTTGTATTTAAATGTTATCTAAATAACTTTTATGACAAAGAAAGCAAATGTTGAGAATAAGCACAAATATTTGATTTTTTCTTTGACTAAGTTACACCTATTCCCAATCACTGTAATTATCAAGGCTTGACATTAACTTTTTTAATCCAATTGTCCATTCGGACAAGCAGCAAGATTTTTCACTTGTCCTGACCATAATCATTTTATTACTATGTATTCACTAGTTCAAATGAAAATAAAGCGGTTAACAAAAAGCAGGTATCATTATGATGATCATTATGCTTTAATGATTTATAATTTTTCATTAAAACTTTAACTGTAACAATAAACAAAAACTATCCGATGCCCCATTATGGTGCATGTGTTGCTATAACCCATTACCTGATCTGCAGGTTTAGGAGTTAGGCTCACCCAAATTCAATTCTTCTGGAGGAAATAAAGTTAAATCTTGATTAATCCAGTAAAACCTGAAGTATAAATTAAATTAAAGAAATGAAACCGAAAGAAAACAAGTTGGACATGATAAGGGTGACAGGATCACGTTGTGAATGAAGACAAACCATAAGTGAGTTTGGCACTGTCGTAAAATTCCTGCAAAATATTTGACAAAATTTGTGATCGTTAATGTGTACCATATAAAAGAAAAATGGAATGAATGTCTGAATGAAATGAAAATTCGCCACAGATATTTAATTTATTGAAGTATTTGATCACCATTTCTCTGATTTCGATGAATTCAAAGTCAATCTATAATTCGATAGTACAACTTGGTTATTTTTATACATACACCTGCTGTACTCGGCTTTCCTGGAATTTCGTAAGCGATAACACGGCCAGATCACTGAGGGGATTGAATTGGTTTTGTTGGAACTTTATTGATGTAACGCTTGAATAATTACTATCAAAATGGTGATTTTCAACAACTATTCAGCTTGGCCTGTCGGATATGCAGATGCGGATTTGATTTGTCCGGTCCAAACATTTGATTGTCCTGGACAGTCGGACGACTGTTAATGTTGAGCCCTGATTGGATGCTTATGTGTATTCATCTTTCTAATTTACTCTTATTGTTTTATCTGCAGGTAGACATGGAGGCCTTTTTGACTCTGACTGACAGAGATCTGCAGGAGCTAGGGATTAAAACAGATGGGCCTAGACAACAGATTCTGGCAGCCATTTCTGAACTTAACGCTGGAAAGGTGCCTTTTTCTGTTAAAAACTGGTTGACAACTTTGTCCTAATTTTGATACCTTTTCCTGTTAATATTCAAAGTACTTTGGTGCCATGTTTATAAACTATTTTGTTATAATCTCATGCATTAATTTCAGGGAAGAGAAAGACAGATACTGCAAGAAACTATCCACAATTTCCAGTCCTCTTTTGGGAGTAGTGCAAGCAACCAGCATCCTGCAGGTTAATCACTTTTTGCCTATTACACAAAAAGCTCAGCCTTTAGAGATATACTGTGTATTTTCACAGGTTTTTTGTAGAATCTTTGTGCACTTATTACCATTTCAGTGTATCTGGATGCTCTAATATACTTTCACTTTCTCTTTATCTTTTAAACTCCAGTTTGGGCAAGACATCAGCTGCACACCCTTAATAAAAGGTAACGCGTTTGGCCAGATGAAGGGTGGGAGAATAGTGCCTTCTCACAGTGCTATTCCTGGAACTTCTATTTAGTGCTCTAACTTTTTCAAGAAACTCTGAAGTTCAGTTGCTAACAAGCTACTGGAGGATCTGTCCACCTCCAAGACAAAGAACATCCTGGTTACATCCAAGACGGATTGTATCATCATACCCAAAGCAGCTGAAAAGTCGCAAAGGACCTCACACATTACTCTGCATAAGCAGTCTCATCTAGAATAATGCATGCAAACACTGAGATAGTGTTGCAAAGTTGGATGGCAAATATGAACGGTCATTATAAGGAACAGTCCTAGAGCGTTTTATGATGTCTAGGTCATTTCTTGTTTTTGTATTTTTATTATCTGATATGTGTATTTTTTGCCATCCAAATTCATCTTCTACCAACGTTGGTTCTGTGTACAGTTAAGTTGAGGCATGATGACAAATAAGGTATCTCAGATGACACGATGTACACCGGTCAGCCATAACATTAAAACAACCTATCTAATATTGTGTAGGTTCTTCTTGTGCCGCAAAACGGCTCTGAGCTTTCGAGGCATGGACTCCATAAGACCTCTGAAGGTGTGCTGTGGTATCTGGCACCAAGACATTAGCAGCAGATCCTTTGTCCTATGAGTTGTGAGGTAGGACCTCCATAGATTGGATTTATTTGTCCAGCACGTACCACAGATGCTTGATCAGATTGAGATCTGGGGAATTTGGAGGCAAAGTCAAGACCTTGAATTCTTTGTCATGTTCCTCAAACCATTCCCGAACAAGGCCACTGCCATTAGGGAATACTATTGCTATGAAGGGTAGTACTTGGTCTGAAATAACGTTTAGGTGGGTGATACATGGCAAAGTAACACCAGCTCTGATGCTCACTTGCCCAGTGTAGGTGCCTTCGGCAGTGGACAGGAGTCAGTATGTGCACTCGGACATGTTTGTGGCTACATAGCCCCATGTGCAGCAAGTCGTGATGCACGATGTATTTTGACACCTTTCTATCAGAGACAGTATGAACTTTTTCCGCAATTTGTGCTACACTCGCTCTTCTGTGTCATCGGAGCAGACAGGGTAGCCTTTGCTCCCCATGCACATCAAGGAGCCTTGGACGTCCATGACTGTGTTACTGAGTCACTAGTTGTCCTTTCTTGGATCACTTTTGATAGGTACTGTTGACTGCATGCTGGGAACACCCCACAAGACCTGCCATTTTGAAGATGCTCTGACAGTCATCTCGCCATCACAATTTGGCCCTTTTCAAAATCGCTCAGATTCTTACGCTTGTCCATTTTTCCTGCTTCCAACACAGCAACTTTGAGGACTCAGTGTTTACTTGCTGTCTAATATAGCCCACCCCTTGACAAATGCAGTTGTAATGAGGTAACCAGTATGATGATATAGACACAAGTGTTTTAGTGGGAAATATGCCACTCGTATTTTTCATACAAGCTACATCCAGGACATTGAGTAACATATTTTTTAATATCTTCACTCATGAGGAAATGGATGAGTTGTTTTGATAAATTTGGGTACTTTGTTTGTGAATGTGTCTATATAATAAAAAGAACATCACACGTTGGCTTGAAGATATGAAGTTTATCTTCTTGTGTTGAAAAACTCGCATTTTTCGTATGAAATACGTCATGGATTGGAGTGATGTATTTCACTCCAATGATGTCACTCCTGGTGTTTTCCCGCTGGGAACCCCCCCCCCCCCCCTTTTTAAATATGTGTCGATATAATAAAGAGGAGACTGTGTAATATCCTCTGTATATTCACTTCACCTGTCAGTGATTTTAATGTTGTGCCTGATTGGTGTATGCATTTCAGAGCCCCTGCCAAATCAAAATTGAGTATGAATTAATATTACAGGCTTAACAGGGCAATTTGCAGCACCTCAAAAACAATTTTAGAGTATTTAGAGTCAGTAATGATTTTTTTTAATCAAATAAAAACATTTTTATTTGATTTTAAAAAAACAACTCTAAAGCACTGCAGCATTTAACCCATCTGAAGCAGTGAACACACACGTGAGCAATGAGCACACACCCAGAGCAGTGGGCAGCTGTGACAAATGATACCAGAGACGGGTGTTATTGGGTTATTATTGGATAGGTTTTTTTTTTGTTTGTTTGTTTGTTTGTTTGTTTGTTGTTTTTAATTAAAAACAAGTGTATATACAAACAAATGAGAGAAATGGTGTTACCAGTGGAGAACATGCACAGGCAGTAACCTGAGTTAGGAGCCAACATGACCTGCTGCGATACTGTACTGCCTAACATAGGCCAAGTTTACATTAGACCGTATCTGTCTCGTTTTCTTCGCGGATGCACTGTCCGTTTACATTAAAACGCCGGGAAACGGGAATCCACCAGGGTCCACGTATTCAATCTAGATCGTGTCTGGTCCGGTGCTGTGTAAACATTGAGGATACGCGGATACGCTGTGCTGAGCTCTAGCTGGCGTCGTCATTGGACAACGTCACTGTGACATCCACCTTCCTGATTCGCTGGCGTTGGTCATGTGACGCGACTGCTGAAAAACGGCGCGGACTTCCGCCTTGTATCACCTTTCATTAAAGAGTATAAAAGTATGAAAATACTGCAAATACTGATGCAAATACTGCGCATTGTGTAGTTATGATTGTCTTTAGGCTTGCCATCCTTCCACTTGCAAGTGGTAAGTGATATGCACTGAGATCACACACACAGCGGCTCAGTCCCGAATCATTGCTTGTGCACTTCACTCGCACGCTCTGTGAGCTGCGCAGGGCCGGAGTGCGCACCCTCCAGAGGGCACTCGCTGTTCAGGGCGGAGTGATTTGGAGCGCAGGATGCCTGCGGAGCCGAGCGTATCCGTGTATTGGTGTTGCTGTGTGCACGCGAATCGTGTATTGGTGTTGCTGTGTGCACACTAATCGTTTTAAAAACGTTAATCTGATGATCCGCTGATACGGTCTAATGTAAACTTGGCCATAGACTAATACACATATTGAGAATTTTAGAACAGGCCCTGTTTTCAGCTGTAAGGAGAATAATGAAGCCTGGAATTAGGAAAATGATGCTTCATGTATTGTAGATGCATGTATTAATATGTACAAGCTGCAAGATAAGAATCCATACTCTTTCGCAAAGCAGTAGTATAACTGCCAACAGTCAATCATATGGCTTCTAGAGTAATCGCCAAATACTGTTTGTGTTTTGTTAAATCATGGTTCTATGAAATGATTTTAATTTTATGATGTGAACTTTGTGTATAATTAGCCCATGTAAAGTGCAATATGTACACTGCATAAAAAGTTTTTTTTTTAATATAAATGCAAAAATAAACACTTAAGTTTAAGCTGGTACCTCACTTTAAAAATAGAGTGGTGTTCCTGTCTTTTACAGAGGTTTTGAGTTTATACAGGGATTTTCTCAACACAGAGAGAGTTAATTAAACTTTAGCAACATTGCATGCCATGGCCTAAAGGTTAGAGAAGCAGCTTTGGGACCAAAAGGTCGCTGGTTTGATTCCCAGGACCAGCAGGAATGGCTGAAGTGCTGTTGAGCAAGGCACCTAACCCCCAGGCTGCCCACTGCTGTGGGTATGTTGGGGTCCTGTTGTATGTTGCTCTGGGTAAGAGCATCTGCTAAATGCCTATAATGTAAATTTAGTCAAGAGGCCATCAGTGTTCTATAACCTAAATCTTTTCTCAGTTGGTTTTTGTGGGGGAACTCAAATATGGGTCAAATTATAATAGTGTTTGTGGGCACTTTCAATGACAGTCAGGGAAACTGAGCATGTAAGCTCTTGCATTTGATGTATACAATAGTGGGACATGGCTCATTCTTTTGCTTCAGATATTATTAAAAGACAAGTCTGGTTTTTAACTGATTTGTGAGAATGGAAAGCAAAAAACAAACAGCCCTCCTGCAGCATTTGGTATAAGTAAGACTTGCCTGCATTACTTAATTACATTTAGTAGGACACATATGGGGGAAAATAAATTAATTAAACCATGTTTCCAGAGGGGCGGCACAGTGGTGTAGTGGTTAGCGCTGTCGCCTCACAGCAAGAAGGTACGGGTTTGAGACCCGTGGCTGGCGAGGGCCTTTCTGTATGGAGTTTGCATGTTGTCCGCGTGGGTTTCTTCCGGGTGCTCCAGTTTCCCCCACAGTCCAAAGACATGCAGGTTAGGTTAACTGGTGACTCTAAATTGACCATAGATGTGAGTGTGAATGGTTGTCTGTGTCTATGTGTCAGCCCTGTGATGACCTGGGGACTTGTCCAGGGTGTACCCCGCCTTTCGCCCGTAGTCAGCTGGGATAGGCTCCAGCTTGCCTGTGACCCTGTAGAACAGGATAAAGCGGCTAGAGATAATGAGATGAGACGTTTCCAGAAGATAATTTTTCTCCCATTGCTTTCAGGTTTTCTCATGAATTTCAAGGTTTGGCAGGCCTTATTTCTGTTTGTTAACTGGAACAGACCCTTAGCTACACCCATTTGATAAAACATAACACATTTCAACAAACATGCCAGAAGTTCTAGAACAATTGTTTAGTAAAAGACATGGAGAACCTGAAATTCTACCCACCATCATATGGTAAACTGTTTGAAAATTTGCACAATAAAATTAGTAAATTATTTGGCTCTTTTGTGGAATCAAGTGCAAAAGCATCACCAACAGTTGAAACAACACAGTGAAACAACCCTTAGATTTCACTGACACATAATATTTCATCAGCAATGATGATGTGCAAAGGTCCATATGAAATACATTTGTGGGTGTAATGAATCTGAACAAGAGGAATTATTTACAACCCCACTTTCCAAAAAGGTTGGGGCGCTGTGTCAAACATAAATAAAAACAGAATGTGAAGATTTGCAAATCATGGAAACCCAAAATTTAATTGAAAATAGTACAAAGACAGCATATCAGATGTTGAAACAGAAATGTTTACTGTTTTTTGAAAAATATATCAAATTCAAAATGAGCATGTCAGCAACATGTTTCAGAAAAGTTGGAACGGGGCAAAAAAAGACTAAAAAAGTTGTGTAATGCTAAAAAAAAAACCTAATTTGGTTAACTGGCAACAGGTCAGTAACACGATTGTGTATAAAAAGAGCATCCCAGAGAGTGAGTCTCTGAGAAGTAAAGATGAGGAGGGGTTCACCGCTCTGTGAAAGACTGTGTGGGCAAACAATGCAACAATTTAAGAATAATGTTCCTCAGAGTAACATTGCAAAGAATTTGGGTATTACATCATCTATGGTACATAATATCATTAAAAGATTCAGAGAATCTGGAGAAATCTCTGTATGCAAGAGACAAGGCTGAAAACTGACACTGGATGCCTGCGATCTTCAGGCCGTCCGGTGACACTGCATTAAAAGCAGACACATGTCTGTAGTGGAAATCACTGTGTGGGCTCAGGAACACTTCAGAAAACTATTGTCTGTGAAAATAGTTCATTACTGCATCCACAAATGCAAGTTAAAACCAGATATAAACAATATCCAGACGGCCACCTTCTCTGGGCCCGAGCTCTTTTACAATGGACTGGGGCGAAGTGGAAAATTGTCCTGAGGTCTGACAAATCAAAAGTAGAAATTCTATTTAGAAATCATGGACACCATGTCCTCCAGGCTAAAGAGGAGATGGACCATCTGGCTTGTTATCAGTGCACAGTTCAAAAGCCAGCATCTCTGATGGTATGAGGGTGCATTAGTGCACATGACATGGGTAGCTTGTACATCTGGGGAAGCATTATTAATGCTGAATGATATATACACGTGGGCAGCACAGTGGTGTAGTGGTTAGCGCTGTCGCCTCACAACAAGAAGGTCCGGGTTTGAGACCCGTGGCTGGCGAGGGCCCTTCTGTGCGGAGTTTGTATGTTCTCCCCGTGTCCGCGTGGGTTTCCTCCGGGTGCTCCGGTTTCCCCCACAGTCCAAAGACATGCAGGTTAGGTTAACTGGTGGCTCTAAATTGACCATAGGTGTGAATGTGAGTGTGACTGGTTGTCTGTGTCTATGTGTCAGCCCTGTGATGACCTGGGGACTTGTCCAGGGTGTACCCCGCCTTTCGCCCGTAGTCAGCTGGGATAGGCTCCAGCTTGCCTGCGACCCTGTAGAACAGGATAAAGCGGCTAGAGATAATGAGATGAGATAAACAGCAAGTAACCAAAACATTGTTAGAGTTAGAAAACCCCAAGAACAACAGTCAGTGATGTAAAGAACTTCCATAGTGCAGGGGTGAAGGGATCACAAGCTACAGTTTGAAGTAGACTCTGAGAATAGAAATATAGAGGCCATATCAAAATAAGCCAACCACTCATTGCACTAATAATTGCAAATCCAGATTTGGAATTTGCAAAAGTTCTGGAACCAAAATTAACCTCTACCAACATGATGGAAAGGCTAAAGTGTGAGGAAACAAAAAATCTGCTCAAAATCCAAAACGTTTGAGCTCATTGGCCAAGCATGGTGGAGGCAGTATCTTGGCTTGCATGGCTGCTTTTGGAATGGGCCAACTTATCTTTATTGATGAATTCATAATGGTAGTAATAGAATGAATTCAGAAGTCTACAGAAGCATTTTGTCTGCCAGCATACAGAGAAATGTATCCAATCTAATTAGAAGGAACTTTATTACGCAACAAGACAAGGACCAATAACACACTGCCAACACAACAAAGGACTTAGTCAGGGGAAAGCATAGAAGGTTTTAGATCAAGTCAGTCACCAGACCTTAACTCACGCGAGCATACATCTTATCTCCTGAAGAGGAAACTGAGGAGAGAAACCCACATAAGCAGGAACTCTGCAGAGTAATGCAGACACACCAGTGTGCAAATATATACCAGTCAGCCATAAAATGAAAAACAGAGACAGGTGAAGTGATTGTTATTACAATGGCACCTGTCAAGGGGTGGAATATATTAGGCAGCAAGAGAACAGTCAGTTCTCGAAGTTGATGTGTTGGAAGCAGGAAAAAAATGGGCAAGTGTAAGGATCTGAGTGACTTTGACTAGGGCCAAATTGTGATGACGAGGTGACTGGGTCTGAGCATCTCCAAAATGGCACATCTTGTGGGGTTGTTCCCAGTATGCAGTGGTTAGTACCTACCAAAAGTCTTCAAAGGAAGGACAACCTGTGAACCAATGACAGGGTCATGGGTGTCGAAGGCCAATCCCACAGAAGAGCTACTGTAGCACAAACTGCTGAAAAAGTTAATGCTGACACCTTTCTGTTTTAGCCAGCAGTCTGTGCTACAGTAGCTCTTCTGTGGGATTGGACCATATGGACAAGCCTTCATGCCCCATGCAAATCAGTGAGCCTTGGCTGCCCATGACCCTGTCACCGGTTCACCGGTTGTCCTTCCTTGGACCCCTTTTGTTCAGTACTAACCACTGCATACCGGGAACACCCCACGAGATGTGCCATTTTGGAGATGCTCAGACCGAGTCATCCAGCCATCACAATTTGGCCCTTGTCAAAGTCACTCAGATCCTTACGCTTACCCATTTTTTCCCTGCTTTTGACACATCAACTTCAAGAACTGACTGTTCTCTTGCTGCCTAATATGTTCCCACCCCTTGATGGGTGCCATTGTAACAACGTATTCAATGTAATTCACTTTACCTGTCAGTGTTTTTAATTTTATGGCTGATTGGTGTAAATGCTCACAACAGTGCAGGTCACTTGTGTAGGCTCTGTGTAGAGCCTATGTACAACTATAAATCAGGCTTAAATTAGAAGTCATAACAGGGAGTCAAAAGTGAAGTGAGTCGTGGCTGGCTGCTGGACAAATTTTAACCCTGCTCATTCACGTTAGAGAATGGGACCCAGGATAGGGAACCCTCAGCAAGTTCTTTGCTGGGTTTTTTTGGTATTTTGCTTATTTTGATGTCTAAGCTGGCTCATTGTACTGATTTTATAACTAGGAAACCAACATCATTGAATGAAGTGACGGCGTAAATCAAGACAGTGAATACTAACTACATTTCTTTATCTCATCTCGTCTCATTATCTCTAGCCGCTTTATCCTGTTCTACAGGGTCGCAGGCAAGCTGGAGCCTATCCCAGCTGACTATGGGCGAAAGGCGGGGTACACCCTGGACAAGTCGCCAGGTCATCACAGGGCTGACACATAGACACAGACAACCATTCACACTCAATTTAGAGTCACTAGTTAACCTAACCTGCATGTCTTTGGACTGTGGGGGAAACCGGAGCACCCAGAGGGGACCCACACAGACAACATGCAAACTCCGCACAGAAAGGCCCTTGTCAACCACGGGGCTCGAACCCGGACCTTCTTGCTGTGAGGCGACAGCGCTAACCACTACACCACTGTGCCACCCCTACATTTCTTTATAATCTGATTATTTTAACTAAATCCACCAACAGAATGATCATCACAATAAGAGCACTTCTTCATTCACTTGGGTAATCTACTGACTGCAAGTGTTTGCTAGATTAAAATCATGGAGAACTTTTTCCTTAAGTTGATTGCTGTTTACCAGTATATTTTCAGGCGGTACCTTACATGCACTACTTATACTTACATTACTTTGATTAAAATGATGGATAATGTCAGCTAGCTAGCAAACAGTAGCTCAGTCAGTGAAGACTCAGTGCTCTGAAATCTTTTCCTGACAATGGCAAAATCAGTACACCTGTGAAAGTTACACAACTCCAGTTTAGCATTTTACCTCTTAGTAAATCTGTACTCATGACTTTGAATTAGTGGCTGCACCATATTAAGTTGCATTTTAGGTAATGAAGCATGGACACACATGTACGCTAACATGGGCAGGTGAGAACCATTTAGCTCCAGAGAGTTATTACTCCGAGTGATAAAAAATGGGAACTGGAACAAGGCCCATTGGGCAAGGAAACACTGTAAGTGCGACAGTCCGTGATGTACATTTTGATTGTAAGATACTGGAAAGACTGCAAGAGGAAAAAGGGGATTATGGAGTTTATCCACTCCATAATCCCCTTCACCAAACTCCATAATCCCTTTTCCCTCTTGCAATCTTTACAAATACTGTCCACACAGTACAAGCCAAATGTTTGGACACACTTATTCCATACTATGAATGAGTGTGTCCACACTTTTGGCTGGTACTGTACATCAATGTGTGTATATCATTGTGCGTGTGTGTGCACCACAGTGATTTTGTTTCCCATGCAGACTCAGAAAATAAAGAAAAATGGTCAAATTGTTTTTTAGATCTTTTGGATGGTTTTTGAGATTTGAATGGGCTGGAAGTTTTGCTGAAGCCTAGCAACCCTAGATGATGTTAGCTCATCTGTGATTGCCTCACACATCACAATGTGAAACACACCTGCTGTATCAAGCACAGTTGAACAAAGGGAATTATAAAACAATCAAAATGAACTGTTGGACCGTATACCTGTATGTTGTTAACTGTCAACTGCCTATTAAGGTGTTGCTCTACTACCCCAGTTCCAAAAAAGTTGGGACACTGTGCAAACTGTAAATAAAAACAGAATGCGATCATTTGCAAATAATGGAAACCCGATATCTCATCTCATTATCTCTAGCCGCTTTATCCTTCTACAGGGTCGCAGGCAAGCTGGAGCCTATCCAAGCTGACTATGGGCGAAAGGCGGGGTACACCCTGGACAAGTTGCCAGGTCATCACAGGGCTGACACATAGACAAACAACCATTCACACCTACAGTCAATTTAGAGTCACCAGTTAACCTAACCTGCATGTCTTTGGACTGTGGGGGAAACCGGAGCACCCGGAGGAAACCCACGCGGACACGGGGAGAGCATGCAAACTCCACACAGAAAGGCCCTCGCCGGCCCCGGGGCTCAAACCCAGGACCTTCTTGCTGTGAGGCGACAGCGCTAACCACTACACCACCGTGCCGCCCGGAAACCCGATATTTCATTAAAAATAGTACAAAGGCAACATATCAAATGTTGAAACTGAGAAATTTTATTTTATGAAAAATATATGCTCATTTTGAATTTGATGTCAGCAACACATTTCAAAAAGTTGGAATAGGAGCATGGTTACCACTGTGTTGCATCACCTCTACTTTTAACAACACTCTGTAATTTGGGAACTGAGGAGACCAACTGCTGTAGTTTTGAAAGAGAAATGTTGTCCCATTCTTGTCTGATATACAATTTCAGTGGCTCAACAGTTTGGGGTCTCCTTTGTCGTATTTTGCACTTCATAATGCGCCAAATGTTTTAAATGGGAGACAGGTCTGGACTGCAGGCAAGCCAGTTTAGCACCCAGACTCTTACTACAGAGCCATGCAGTTTTAATATGTGCAGAAAGCGGTTCGGCATTGTCTTGCAGAAAGCGGTTTGGCATTGTCTTGCCGAAAGAAGGAAGGTCTTCCCTGAAAAAGATTTTGTCTGGATGGTAGCATATTGCTCTGAAACGTGTATATATCATTCAGCATTAATGATGCTTCCCCAGATGTACAAGCTACCCATGTCATGTGCACTAATGCAGCCTCATACCATCACAGATGCTGGCTTTTGAACTGTGCACTGATAACAAGCCGGATGGTCCCTCTCCTCTTTAGCCTGGAGGGCATGGTGTCCATGATTTCTAAAAAGAATTTCTACTTTTGATTTGTCAGACCTCAGGACAATTTTCCACTTCGCCTCAGTCCATCGTAAAAGAGCTCGGGCCCAGAGAAGGTGGCCGTCTGGATATTGTTTATATCTGGTTTTAACTTGCGTTTGTGGATGCAGTAATGAACTATTTTCACAGACAATAGTTTTCTGAAGTGTTCCTGAGCCCACACAGTGATTTCCACTACAGACACGTGTCTGCTTTTAATGCAGTGTCTCCTGAGGGCCTGAAGATCGCAGGCATCCAGTGTCAGTTTTCAGCCTTGTCTCTTGCATACAGAGATTTCTCCAGATTCTCTGAATCTTTTAATGATATTATGTACGATAGATGATGTGATACCCAGATTCTTTGCAATGTTACTCTGAGGAACGTTATTCTTAAATTGTTGCACTGTTTGCCCATGCAGTCTTTCACAGAGCGGTGAACCCCTCCTCATCTTTACTTCTGAGAGACTCAGACTCTCTGGGATGCTCTTTTTATACCCAATCATGTTACTGACCTGTTGCCAATTAACCAAGTTAGCATTTTTTTTTTTAGCATTACACAAGTCTTTTGTTGCCGGTGTCCCAACTTTTCTGAAACATGTTGCTGACATCCAATTCAAAATGAGCATATACTTAAAAAACAAAACAAAAAACCCAATACAATTTCTTATTTTCAACATTTGATATGCTGTCTTTGTACTATTTTCAATTAAATTTCGGGTTTCCAGGATTTGCAAATCTTCACATTCTGTTTTTATTCATGTTTTACACAGTGTCCCAACCTTTTTGGGAATTGTGGTTGTACTTAACATTCTGTATTGCTTAAACACATTTAATACTGTTTGCCTTGGCAAGGGAAGCGATATTTTGGAAACCATATCCAAAATGCAAATAAGCTGAGAGGAATTCTGTTTTCCCTCATATGAAATGCATTTTTAGTAAGTTAGCAATACTCCATTGAAATGTTGATTATTGTCACTGTTGTTCATTATATCTTACTGTCTAGACCCACACCTCCTTGACACCTCTTTAAAGAACAAAAAATAAAGAGTAAGGAATAAAGCACGACATTGTGTGCTGTTCCATTACCGCATATCCGGAACTGTTTTATTCCTGTCATAACCACAGCATTTTACCAATGATTGCAATTTTTTAATTTATAAATGACATTTTTTTTAACAGTTTATAGTTACTTTTTTATGTGTGGACTGTCTGTCAGATATTGTTTACTTCGATTTTTTTTCTCTTCTAGTGTAAAAGCATAAAGTCGTCTATCTTGAAGACCTTACCATGGCAGAAAACTTTAAAAAAGACCATTACAAAGCACTGATATCCAAGAGTAATTCAATAAATTTTATTTAAATGTTTCCTTACAGAGGCGACACGGTGGTGTAGTGGTTAGCACCGTCGCCTCACAGCAAGAAGGTCCTGGGTTCGAGCCCAGTGGCCAATGGGGGCCTTTCTGTGTGGAGTTTGCATGTTCTCCCCGTATCTGTGTGGGTTTGCTCCGGTTTCCCCCACAGTCCAAAGACATGCAGGTTAGGTTAACTGGTGACTCTAAATTGACCGTAGGTGTGAGTGTGAATGGTTGTTTGTTTCTATGTGTCAGCCCTGTGATGATCTGGCGACTTGTCCAGGGTGTACCCCGCCTCTCGCCCATAGTCAGCTGGGATAGGCTCCAGCTTGCCTGTGACCCTGTAGAACAGGATAAGCAGCTACAGATAATGGATGGATGTTTCCTTACAGAAAGCATTTTCTTTGTTATATATCATTTTCTTTGTTAAATAATATTTTTTCCATGCAGTTATTATTAGCCTTTGAATACCTGTGAATTAGCCGTTACTATTAGAAATAATGACTCAGATTACAATTAATATTCATTATATTAGTATAATTAATTATATTAGTATTAATATAAACCTGTGATTTGTCTTGCAATCGGTACTATTGTCTGAACCGTGCTGTTACAGAAACTTCAACACCTTCTGACCAATCAGATTTGAGGATTCAACAGTGCTGTGGCATAAAGTATATTATTGTCTTTTATTGTTATATCTCTTCCAAAGACAGTGCAGGTAGCATGGAAATGTATGGTAGAAATTATTAGAAAAATTTCATTTATATCTTGATCTATAAAAACATGATCAGTGAAAGATGCCTCTGCTACACAAATGTTTGTGTCCTTTCTTGAAGTCAAGTCAGTTTATTTGTATTGCGCTTTTAACAACAGACACTGTTGCAAATCAGCTTTACAGAAAAATAAAGACTTTAAACATATGAACTAATTTTATCCCTAATAAATTTATTCATCCCCAGTGAGAAAGCCTGTGGCAACGGTGGCAAGGAAAAACTCCCTCAGACGACACAATGAAGAAATTTTGAGAGGAACCAGACTCAAAAGGGGGGGCGGCACGGTGGTGTAGTGGTTAGTACTGTCACCTCACAGCAAGAAGGTCCTGGGTTTGAGCCCAGTGGCAGACAAGGGCCTTTCTGTGTGGAGTTTGCATGCTCTCTCCGTGTCTGCATGGGTTTCCTATGGGTGCTCCGGTTTCCCCCACAGTCCAAAGGCATGCAGATTAGGCTAATAGTTAGTTTTCACTGACGTCACGGCATTCCGGGGAATGCCCCCCCAGCCGCCATCTTGGAGGGCAAACAAAACGGACCATCGCCACTACCGGCTACATTATCTCGGACGAATTTATGAAGTTATATAGTCAGTTTTCTAAAATAAAGATCAATGTCGGCAAAATCAAGCAAACAGAAGTATATAGATACACATCTCACGGTATGCAGCCAAACTGGCCTTGACTGGGGGAATTGACCCCTACGAAGTGGACAAAGGTGCATTTTCAAGTGACTATGCAGGGCTGCCAAAGCCTGAAACTGCTAAAGCCTGTTCCAAAGCCTGAAACTGACTTCATCAAACTTTAAAGGCTGTCTGATATATATAACTTATATATATTCACAGCGCGCCTTTTGGCGGATGCCGCCTGAATCGCGCAGATCCGATTTTTTTTGGGGGGGGGCGTTGGAGTGTCTGATTATAATTTCAAAGTAAATTCTGTATTAAAATTACTAAATAAGCAATTCCGTTACAGTCCATGAAACAGGAAGTATAAGGATGAGAAAAAAACAGTTTAAATCGGGAAGCTGCGCACATTTGCGCAGTCCTGCACACCGCTCAGGACTACAGAATAGACCTAAAATGTTTTTCAAAAATGACCCTTGCGTGAGTGAAGTGACAAGTTTCAAATAGAAACGTGACAAACGAGCGATATTAAGTGTACATTACAATGTAAACGTACACTCAGCGGTTCCAGTTAGGCATTCTCCAGAGATTGTTCGCATGATGTTTTGGTTTCCAAAAACAAACTTAAACACAATTGATTGTTTATTTAAACAACTTGCCACTTATAAAATGATCGGAGCAGACTTTGCTGTGTTTGGAAGGCTGATAATCCTTGCAGTTGATTCTCGCAAGCCATAGATTTCTCCTTTGTATGCTGAGTTTCTTTGTTTGCTCGCCTTCGTGCTCCCGTACAGTGGGAATTCCATAAAACCTCCGCTTGACGTCATCATCTGACCTATTACGACAGCTGTGAATACAACAAGTTTGCACCATTGCTAGCTTTAAATAAATGTAAATAATATATAAATGAATGTAACTCGCGCACTACAATGTGTGCTCAGTGACCCGTACGGTAAGCTTGCCCTCCAAGATGGCCGCCACCAGGGAATCCCCGACTCTGTGACATCATGTGAAAACTATCTATTGGTGGCTCTAAACTGACCGTAGGTGTGAATGTGAGTGTGAATGGTTGTTTGTGTCTCTATGTGTCAGCCCTGTGATGACCTGGTGACTTGTCCAGGGTGTACCCCGCCTCTCGCCCATAGTCAGCTGGGATAGGCTCCAGGTTGCCTGCGACTCTGTAGAACAGGATAAGCGGCTACAGATAATGGATGGATGGATGGATGGATGGATGGAGACTCAAAAGGGAGCCCATCCTCACCTGGGTGATATCAGATAGCATGGTTATAAATAACTCGCTTCTATAACTGCGCCCTATGTTGTGCCATCACAAAGTACAACTGTGTAACCAGGAAATTCATTGTAGTTTTAGCATGGAGTCTATTTTGTTGAAGTTATCAAATATTCATTGATTGACTTGAGTGCAAAACTGTTCATGACAACTGCAGTCCTAAAGTTAGCATGTCAGTTCTAGTCCTCCACCATCATAGCAAAGCTAAGTGTCCAGAACCATCTTCTAAGTGTGTATTTCAACTGTCCATATGGGGCCGTCCTCCAGAGGAGCGATGTGATGAGGCTCGAGCCAGAAGTAGGGTATTGTTGAACTGTTGTTTAGTCTCGTTATTGCAGGTGATCAGCTGGAGAAGCTGTCCTGGGTCTGGTTTGATCAAAATATGTTGTTAATAAATGAAGAATATATGTTTTTGTTTTTATGCTTTCAGTACATTCACCATAATAAGAATATGAGCAGAGAAAGTGCAATAAAGTTTTTTTTTTCTGTTACATACAATAGAATGTTAACTTCTGGCATTAATCAGGAAAAAGGTTTCCATTTACAATGTGCACAGCAGTGCATTCCTTTAAATTAATATACCAGTGTTTTATGTTTGCTTAATAAAATGCCTACAACTAACAATTTAAGGCAATAACTAAAGTTCCCAACTAAAGACTTGGAACATGACTCAGCCTTAATTTGATGAGGACCCATTCCTTTCAAATTTGAGTGATTTTTTTTTTTTACTAACCTTGATCACTTTTCCAAATACTCTCTCTCTCTCTCTCTCTCTCTCTCTCTCTCTCTCTCTCTCAATGGCCATCCTCATGTTTGAGGGTCAGCGATCCTAGGAGACGTACACACATTCCTCCAACCCTGCCTGTCCCGTGCCAAGGCAGAGTACGCAGCACCGGTCAGGGCTGTCCAGTCTTGAATGTCATCCATCCATCTCCTCCTAGGCCAACCTCTTGATCTAGTCCCCTCCACTCAGCCCTCCAAGATAGTGCATATTAGACCTCCAGCTCTTGTTATGTGACCAAAATAGGCTAGCTTACGTCTGGTGATAGCAGGCAGGAGTTTCCTTTGAGTGTTCAGTTCCTGCAGAATGGACTCATTAGTTCTATGTTCTACCCAGCTAACCTGTAAAATCCTGCGTTATCCGAACAACTAGAATGCTTCATATGTGCTTCATATCATCTTTCCTGAAGGTCCAACTTTCGGCACCATAGATTGCGATGGGCCAGACGAGTGTTTCAAGAAGTCTGACCTTCAGGGATTTACTGAAGGCATGGTCTTTCCAGAGTTTGGCTAAAGCTTTGATGGTATTTTCCAAATACTGGGGAATTCATATTGCAGTATTCCATAAAAATCATTTTTGTTTGTTGTGTGCAAACATATTACATTATATGTATCTATGGTCACACAGTTTGCGTACAAATATGTTTAAATCAATCATTTATTCAGTAAGCATAGTGACATCAAAGGTAGCATTGCCACATCATAGCTCGAGGGTACCTGTTTCAATCCTGAGCTCAGGTGACTATGTGAAATTTCTATTCATATTCGCCCCGTGTCTGTATGTGTTTCCTCCAGGTTCTCTGGCACCCTCTCACCTCCCAAAAACACAGAGGTGGGTGGATTAGCTAAGATAAATTGCCTCAAGGTGTGAATGGGTGTGTGAATGCGTGTGAGTGCATGGACTGGCATCAAATCCGGAGTGTATTCCTGCCTCACACCCAGTGTCAGGCTCTGGATTCACCGTGACCCTGACCAGGATAAAAGTGGTTATTGAAAGTGAGTTATTTCTTCAGTACCCATGAAATTATTCATTCATTGAATCCAACAGCTGGAAGTCGTTTGTCAATATGCCAGTGTCATGGATCACACACTAAAAATTAGCCAGGTTGCGTGCAAAATCTTGCTACTCTACTCCAAATTCCAGGGTTTACTAGTGCTAAATAAATCCACCTCCTTCCTTCCCTCCTTCACTCACTGAAAAAGCAGTGTTATCAGGTCAAATTAATAGTGAGGCCCAACATTTATGTAAATAACAAATATGTGGCTTATAACATTTTAGTACACTTTAGTGTGGTTTTAATTGAATGACTGTGGTTTCCTTTTCCTCTTGCTGTTTCTGGAAGATCATTGCAATCAGATTGCACTGATGATAACGCAGGCCTATGGGCAAAAAAAGAAAAAGTTAAAGCAATATTGTTTTGTATTGGAATAAACTGCAACTGGACATTAACTGGATTTAAATAGACCTAGCACAACCAAAGCAGGAAGTCCTTTGGTTTAAGATGCTTCATGACTTAGTGGAAAGCTGTTAGCTCAGCGTGTATTAGAGAGCTTAAATTATCAATACACCGTTTTGAATGATTCAAACAATCATTTTTTTTTAGCTCATCTCATTCATCTCATTATCTCTAGCCGCTTTATCCTGTTCTACAGCGGCCCATTTTTTTTATTTCCCTTTAAATTGCAAATGGTCTTGAACGCCAGTGTAGGATGAGAGAAAGTGGGAGTGAGAGTAACTGAGCGCGCGTGCACGTGTGTGTGTGTATGTGTGTGTGTGTGTGAGAGAGAGAGTATGAGTGTGCGCGCGCACTGAGGCTCAGCATTGCGTGCGAAGAGAGCAGCTTGTCATTCAGTGGAATCCGCCACCTGAAACGCGAGGAAGTAAAGTCGGGTATAAAACCGTCATCTGCTGGAGCTTTGCAAACTGATGAAAGTTCTTCTCATAGAATAATTTTACATTAATGCAAGTCCATGCAATATAAAATTGATAGAATAGTTCTTTGAATGATTGGCTACTTCTCATATTTGGGACCTGGCTATCTTTGTAAGTATTTTAACCATATATAAGATGAAATGAGTGTTTTATATATAAAGCTATTAATACTTATCAGAGCATTTTGTCCATGTTGGCTTGTGTGTGTAAACATAGCCTATGCATCGTGACTGCATGGTGATATTTCATTTGGAGCAAATTGAAATATCAATTTTTACATACACTTATTAGGCAATACTTAACATGTGCACCCTGAAGAAATAATATTGACTGAATATTGCACATATTTAAGTTCATATTGATTTGAAATTATTGTGAATAGTGGGCTTCTGATTGTTTAACAAAAAAAAAAACTTTACGTAGATGTAAACTTTTGGATGTCATTCTCCTAGCACACCTTCTCCCTGGCTTGAGCACGAGATGATCCCACCAGGAGACTGCTTGTATGCAGGTCGGAAACGGAGGAAGCCCATGCAGAAACAGTTAAGCATTTCATTGTATTATATTTTCCATTTATGAGCTTGTGCATGGGTCTGGTTCAGCCTATACATGTGTTAGTGTCAGTTGGCTTGTGCGGAAAGTCTGTATCTGGTGGTAATGAGTGTGAGAACTACTCTGTTCGTCATTTCCGTCTACTTAATTTCTGATCAAAGTAATACAGAGTGATAAACGTGTTTGTCATCAAGTTCATCTGTTGCACATGGGTTTTGAGAACCTGTGAAACACCTGTTGTCGAGCCACTACACAATTTCCTGGAAATCATGGAATTGTTTTTGACATGTCAACTTTTCCAATTTTTGTAAAATCGACATCAATATCCAGCCTAATACAGGTAGCTACACAGCTTACGTCAACTGACTGTATTGTATTTTGTTCTGTCTAGCAGAAAGCCTACAGCTGTAAGCGAGAAGTCCAACCCATCAAAACGGCATCGAGACCGGCTGAATGCAGAGCTAGATCGTCTGGCCAGTCTACTCCCTTTCCCACCTGAGATCATCTCCAAACTGGATAAGCTTTCCGTGCTGCGTCTTAGTGTCGGTTACCTTCGTGTCAAGAGCTTCTTCCATGGTAAGAGACCTCCTATTAAATCTAATTGTAATGCAAAGACTGAAAAATCTGGTTTTGATGGATTTGAGCAAATAGCTAATGTAGAAAATTGCTGTGACTCATATGAAAGTGGCTTTTGTTTATTGTCCTTTGGGAAACCCACATTTTCTTTAAATGTTTGAGGTAAAGCGTTTCCAAATTATGCATACAAGAGGACTGATTGTGAGATGTTTCTCAGCAGTTCAAAGTTTGAGAGGTTTAAGTTTATATTGCAGTGTTAATATATCAGCTGTTAATATGGGGTCCTGTTTATTTATGCACTCTAAGTTTGACACTCGGGTAAATATTTAATTTTGTTGTTCCATCCTTACAGCAGTTGATGTTCAAGCCTGCTTTGTATGGGACCAGTGTTTTGCTGGATTACTACTCTAATCTAATAAGCAAAACCACTTCGTTATTAGTTTCCTGACAAATTTATTTTATCGTTCATTCGAAATTTCAGTTTTATTCCACAGAAACTTAACATTGCAGTATGTATTTTATGCTCTATCATTATTTAAACTGAATTGATCATTTATATATTGTTTGAATGACTTCTATAAAATAGGATTGATTGGGATAATTATTCATTTCGATGTTCTCTACGTGTTAATAGTTCTCTAGTATTCTGAAGTACTACTCTGTCCAAGTACTCTACAGTATTGACATTCACAACACAGCAATTTCTACTTGTAATCTTTCCTTATAAACGGCGCAAAGCTTCTAAGGTTACAAGGGTGTGCAGTTCATGCTTAGCTGTAAGTGCACAGGTTTTTTTAAGCATTACACAGTAACACAAGCTATCTGTCGTGTTAAATGTTTTGCTTTGTAAGGAACATATATCAAATTTTAAATTGACTAACATATGTTTGTAGAACTTTCACTGTGGTCTTTTCTTGTTTGTTATAAATTTCTTTTCCACACAGAGCATTTCAGTTCAAATCCCAATCAGTTTTATTATATGCCATACTATAACTTTCTTGCACAGCTTGAGCCTGCCTTGTCACATTTTGTTAGACATAATTACGGGCATTTAAAAGATGTTTCAGAGTAGTCCCAAGTTTTAAGTGATTCTACCATCTCTATCACCGAATGTATGTTTTCAGTGTATGAATAAACAGGAAAGGTCTTGGACATTTGTTGACAGTTGGAAAAAGGCCAACATCCAGTTCACAGCTGATAATGTGTCCTGTTTATTTCTGCATAGTAATAAAAACAGTAGTAAACAAACCATACGTAGGTTAGGTTAGGTAAAGCTTAAAAGTAGACGGCCTTTCGATTTCATAAAATTGGTGAAATTTAGTTCCCTCTGAAATTTGGTCATTGTGATATACTGTATGTTTATTTTGTAATATCTAAAAAAAACCCCAGGCCATTCTGTGGCTGGGAAGTTATTTCATTTGCGGGGATTCCCGAGCAAATAATGTACATGAAATCGCTCGCTTCGTGCAGTCAAGCAGACAGAGGAAGTCTGGTGTGTGCATGTGCATGCTTACCTTAGTCATCGTCATCATCTTCTTCATCTTTAGGGTTTTACAACATCTGGCATCCAGTGTTGCATTACTGCCATCTACAGGTTTACCTTGACAGTGCACTGACAGTTCCATCATTCTGTCACTAAACGAACAGCTGATCACACCGAGGTGCTCGCTGGCCGCCGATATTTATTAGTTTGGTCCTGCGTTTCCTTTCCTTTGCAACAGAACGTCTTTTCTTCTCGCTTTCTGTTACTGTAGTCTGTCTTTCACATTTCATTCGTGTCCTCCGGTTTTCTCTCCTGTTTCAAATTTATATCCTACAATGCCTTGCGTGAACGTGATGCATGACATAGTATCTTGTATTGCGTCATGGTGAAGCAGGAAAAAATAGTGGAGAATTTAGAGCCACGTGGCCCTAAATTAATTAATTGTTCTATTTAAAAAAAAATAATAATAATCAAATTGGAAGTCTGTGATTTGAATTCAGTAGCTTTTAGTCCATTAAAAAAATAATTGGGTGTCAGGGAAATTTTTTTTTTATGACCTACATTTGAAAAATCTGAAAGGCAGTCTACCTTTAATGTTTGAGTGATTGAAAATGGCCATTGAATATGTTCATAACTGGATCTCTGTTTTTCTACTCAGGTCCATTTGGTGATTATTATCTAATTTTACATTATTACAGTGATTTATTTATTTGTTTGTTTGTTTGTAGATTTGGTTTTACATCAGCCAAAACGTTTTGTACCTTTTTAGTGTCATCATCTACACCTCTCACAGTTAATAAGTGAGTAAGAAACTGGTCTTTGTAAGGTTGTGACTGAAATGTTGTGAGGTCAAATCCTTGCAGTATAAAAAGCTTTGGATGAATGCAAGTTAATTATTAGTACTATTGATATTCTAGCTATCACTAAACTCTTTGTACAAAGAATAAATAAAGATATAAATAGATAAAGGAAACAGTGAGAGGGAGCAGGAACTGGCAGACCCAAACTTTGACAGGAAGGTGATTTCAAAGAGCCATACATAAAGGGGTTTACTACCCAGTGTGTTTTTGCTGTTCTTGACATTGATGAGGGCTACATTATACAGCCATAGAAGACAATATTATAAGATTAATCATATATCCTATAATAAAACTGTCCTGGTATTTATGCATAGAAATACAAGCAATAATTTCTTGACACACTTGTCTCTGCATTCCAGTACTCACCAAACTGGATTTGTGGGAAAATGTAAAGAACTGAAGGAAAATATTTGCATTCACTGACATGCAGCTGAGATAGAGAAACAGGCTTATGGGCTCCAAAGTGGCACAACCGAAAAGTGTTTGCCCTGTTATCATACAGGGATCACAAGATCAAATCCTGATGCTGCCATAGCCATCCATAGCCAGTTCTTTCAGGGAGGGATGTGTGGCCTACTCTCTCTAGCTAGTGTGTCTATGAGCTCACGCACTTTTCTCTGAGTGCCTCTGACATTGCAGTTCAAAAAGATGTGATCGGCTGGCGTCATGTCTTAGAGGAAGCTAAGAAAGCCTTTGCCCTCTGTGGTTGGTAGCTGTCATGTGATGTCGGTGGTAACTGGCCATGGTAAAGGGGGTGGGGGAGGGAACAGATTTATTCAAATTGGAAAGTTGAGTTTTGAAAAAGAGACCAGGTATGCTGGTCAACTGTCCAGTTTCAGTGAGCCTGTGCCTTAGATTCCTGTTCTTGGTTGACAGGAGTGGAGACCTAGGTCTTTTGATGTTATAATCCATCCACCTCAGGGTTTGGCATGTTGTGCATTCTCTATGGCTTTTCTGCCTTCCTGTCAGTCTGGCCATTCTTCTTTGACCTTGTTGTTGATCTCTCTCTCAACAAGGTCTAAATACAAGACACTGTTGTGCATGGAGATCAGCAGTTTCTGAAAATCCCAAATCAGACCATCTGGCACCAACAACCATGCCACAGTCACTGAAATCTCACACACACACACACACACACACACACACACACACACACACACACACACACACACACACACACACACACATTCTGATGTTTGATATGAACTTTAATGGAAGCTCTTGGCCTGTATCTGTGTGATTTTATGCGTTGCACTGCTGCCACATGATTGGCTGATTGGATAATTTCTTGAATGACCAGGGGTACAGATGTTCATATTAAAGTGGCCAATGAGTGTATATGGTGGTAATATACCAATGGACACTTTTTAATGCATTGGTAAAGATGTATGGATTTTCTTCAACAGGAACTACATGGTATAATAACCAATAACAAATATTCAGTGATAAAGTGAGTTCATTGAGTGTTAATATTTACTTTTCAGCTATTATCATCTTGAGTAAACTATTTAACCTGAAGCCTATTCCAGGAGCACTGGGCCTATTCCAGTTAACCCTGGAATGGATGCCAGTCTGGATGCCATGGAGGGCACCATATTTAATGTTTATGTATTATTACTTTATGTGTTTATATTTGCAGCGTGGCTAAGTATTTAACTAACTGGTTCATGTGAGTTTTCCTTCACACTGTCATGCAACCGAGTCATTTAAGGATGCAAGTACAGGCTAGCATTTTATTAAAAAGACACGGACAAACCATTCCAAAACATAAAGCAAAGACCATAAACTAGAACAGGTAGAAAGTCCAGCAATCGGCACAACATGGGCAAAAACAAAATTAAAAAAAACGAAGCAACAAGGCAAGATTCTCATCTCATCTCATTATCTCTAGCCGCTTTATCCTGTTCTACAGGGTCGCAGGCAAGCTGGAGCCTATCCCAGCTGACTACGGGCGAAAGGCGGGGTACACCCTGGACAAGTCGCCAGGTCATCACAGGGTTGACACATAGACACAGACAACCATTCACACTCACATTCACACCTACGGTCAATTTAGAGTCACCAGTTAACCTAACCTGCATGTCTTTGGACTGTGGGGGAAACCGGAGCACCCGGAGGAAACCCATGCGGACATGGGGAGAACATGCAAACTCCACACAGAAAGGCCCTCGCCAGCCACGGGGCTCGAACCCAGACCTTCTTGCTGTGAAGCGACAGCGCTAACCACTACACCACCGTGCCGCCCCAAGGCAAGATTAAAAAAAAAATGCAGAATGGCACAATACAATATTTAAAGGCTTGGTAAGTCGGCACTCTGAGCATTACTTCACAACTGTGTGAGTCTGTTTATACAGGCTGTGAGTGGGACTGAGAACGGGTGTGTGTGATGAGAAGTTGGGTGATCGTGAATGTTCTGTTGGAGTGTTGTACTAGGGATTGTAGCCTGTGGCGACCATATTTGTAGGCTGTGATAGGTTCTGGGAAGTGGAGTTTCTGGTGCTGGCATGACACACATCAGGAGACCTGTATATAGTATATCAGAGCTGTCGAAGACAAAGAGGATTACCTACCTAGGAGCTGAAACATTTACATTTATATATATCCAATGCAAAATTATTCACCTTTTCCCGCCCTAAACTGGTAGCCTATAAATTATCTCATATGATGTGTTCAAGATGTCTGGTTTTTGTAAGAAGCCGGAGATTTGTGTGTGAGTGATTTACCTGTTCCCAGTAATTTAAACTCCAGAGTACATGAAGTGTTGTTGTATGTAGATGGTACTAAATGTAAAAGTAGACATGCAACTGATATACAAAGCTAAACATAAGTTGTAAATAGACAAATAGCTTGTAAATGCCTTACGTAACAGATGTTCAAAGAACTGTGACATTCGCAAGAAAATGATGTGATAAAAATGTATAAAATTCACTTAATTTTTTTCAACAGTGCAATGAATAATATAGACTAATTAATTCAGAAGTTTTAAAAGCAAATGTAATATCAGTTTTTATCCATCCATTATCCTGTGCAGGGTCGCGGGCAAGCTGGAGCCTATCCCAGCTGACTATGGGTGAGAGGCAGGGTACACCCTGGACAAGTCGCCAGGTCATTGCAGAGCTGACACATAGACACAAACAACCATTCACACTCATGCTCACATTCACACTCATGGTCAATTTAGAGCCACCAATTAGCCTAACCTGCATGTCTTTGGACTGTGGGGGAAACCAGAGCAACCGGAGGAAACCCATGCAGACACGGGGAAAACATGCAACTCCACACAGAAAGGCCCTCATCGGCCGCTGGGCTCAAACCCAGAACCTTCTTGCTGTGAGGCGACACCACCGTGCCACCCACATCAACATTTATGTATACACTAAAAAGTGACTTAATTGTTATGTCACGTGTTTGAAGGTGGCTGTAGTATGTCCCTGACATGAGTGGAATACTGAAGTGCAGTTAGGCAGGAACTGATGTTGACACAGACTTTATTTTTATTTGCTTTTCAGCTTCACTATTCTTATTCACTCGCTTACACACGCATGTGCTCTGGTCGGGAGAGATCCTCTCTCTTTGCTCTCTCGCTCCTTTTCTATCCTCTGTCATCACTACAACAAACACACGCGCATTAATTGACGACAGGTGTAATTATTTTGCCACTCACCTTCCCTGGCCCCACCCTCCATTCACAAACTGATGCTTGACCACACCCCTGCTCCCACAGTGACTTATTAGTCATATTCAAAAGATCAGTTCATTACTTTGAAGGGAAAAAAAAATCCAGAATTGGTAGTAAATATGTACAAATGACTTCTAACTTCAGAACCTTTAGCTGAAACAGTTTTCAAATATATAAACGAGTGTCAATGTGTCATTGTCCGTGTCAATGTCAAATAAGGTGTAAATTGGAAATAAATGCTTAAAACTGCAGTAAGTTTATATACCGTAAATAAATGTGTGACTCTTTTATTTAAACAGAAGTGTAGCCAATATCTCATGAATGAATAAGCTGAGTAATTTCTTTACCCATTTGTTAACATCCTAAATCATAAATGGTGGATTGAATGAATGGTGACTTTTCTGCCTGATTCGTAGAATCTCTGCCTTGCGATGTACAGACGTAGCGGAATCTGATGCCTCTTTGTGTTATGTCCTTGAGTGATCTGTTTAAACGCTGATGTGATGTTGGAGGATCATTGTGCCTGTTCTGTAGCTGTCAGTGTCTGGCTTACCATAATAATGTTTGCCTGCAGACAAGAAACTCTCTTTGTTAAGAGTCTGAAGGCACAGACTTCGTTTTATTATATTACAGTTATACTCGGAAATGGATTAAACACATAAACAGGTTTTCGTGAGGATTTGTAATATCACATTGAAATAAAGATTTCCTTTGATGATTAAAATACAGCTTAGGCACATGTGATTTCCACTGATCAGCCTTGGGTCTTTTTCTAAAGCTTGGTTAACAGTCAGAGCGAGAATGATCCTTGTCTGTAGACCTCAGAGGCAGGACTCTGTTGAGGCACAGATCTGGGTACTTTCTGCAGCTTAGAAGGTCCCAACGAAACAATGGTCTGAATGGCTTGAATGTTACGTGTAAAATGTACAGCAGGAAGAAACAAGGCACCTGGCCAGTTGCATCCCTACAGTAAAGCATGGTGGTGGTAGCATGACACTGTGGAGATGTTTGTCTACAACAGGGACTGGGAGACAGAATGGAGAAAAACATTTATAAAACTTTATGAAAACCTATACTTTTTGGTGTATAGTGTATTTTTTTTTGAGACATAAGGAATTAATTCCATTTCAAACTAAGGGTGGAACATAACAAAATGAGGAAAATGTATGTTTCACCTAAAGCCCCATATTAAATACGTATTACAAATGCAGTCCCACGCACTACATGTTTTTTCCCAATCAAGATGGGATGCTTCCCAGATGGGCAGAGTAAGCATGAGATTTGTGTGGAATTCTTTCTTTCTTTCTTTCTTTCTTTCTTTCTTTCTTTCTTTCTTTCTTTCTTTCTTTCTTTCTTTCTTTCTTTCTTCTGTCTGTTCTGTCTCCACAGTAACCTTTGCACTCATTCACTGTAACACTAATTTAGGGACACAAATAGCAGAGAACATGGATATGACTAAGCTAGCCTATTATGTTAGACCATAATAACACAACTCACAGTGAAGGGGCCTGTTTGAAGTTTCATTACCCTCCATTAGAATATAAATGCAGCCAGTCCATGGTTGGCGCCACTCAAAGGACACATTCATGAAGATGCATCTTCCCTTCTAGCTGGTCACCAGATCTACACGTTAGCCAGTCCTTTGCACGCAATGTTTTGACTTTGGGTCCCAGACTTCAGTGTGGTATAAATATATAATGGCCTTTTTTTCTTGTCAAATAAGACAGTGGAGCCACACTGGTGAACCACAGCAGTATAATATGTGCATTGTTTTATTTCTGTATTTGATCTGATTTCAAGTAGTATTACAACACATTGGAAATTATAGGCCGTTATTTGAAATGCGTATTCATCCTTTACTTGTGAATTATGCATTTTCTTTCACCAGGTGGAACTGTTAGTGAACTTTATTATGTTTGCTCAGGAGATTACTGTCAGGCAGCTCCATCTCCTGTTACACTCAGTTCCCTCGCTCGCCTCATAATATCTGTAAATATGAGAAATACCTCCCTTCACACTGGTGTGAGGAAGCGGTCAGATAAATTTGAATATAGTAAACATGCTATGTAGTTATCATAAACATTTTAAACATTACATTCTACCACACAGAAATGTTTCTGCTTGTGTAAACCAGTTAATATGTTTAAAGGATTGTTTATTTGCAGTCAACATAGAGTTACATACAATTTATTATTATCATATTAATATCAATCCACGGTGCACAGTGGTGTAGTGGTTAGCGCTGTCGCCTCACAGCAAGAAGGTCCGGGTTCGAGCCCTGTGGCCGGCAAGGGCCTTTCTGTGCGGAGTTTGCATGTTCTCCCCGTGTCCACGTGGGTTTCCTCCGGGTGCTCCGGTTTCCCCCACAGTCCAAAGACATGCAGGTTAGGTTAACTGGTGACTCTAAATTGACCGTAGGTGTGAATGTGAGTGTGAATGGTTGTCTGTGTCTATCTGTCGGCCCTGTGATGACCTGGCGACTTGTCCAGGGTGTACCCCGCCTTTCGCCCGTAGTCAGCTGGGATAGGCTCCAGCTTACCTGCGACCCTGTAGAACAGGATAAAGCGGCTAGAGATAATGAGATGAGATATCAATTCAACCTTCCATCCATTATCTATAACACCTATCTGTCAGAGTTGTGCAGGAAGTTGGAGCCAATCTCAACTGACTTGGGGCGAGAGGCGGGGTAGATCCTGGACAGGTCGGTAATTTTTAAATTGAAACTGAAATTAAACTTGAAGAAGCCTTTATTTGTCATATGCACACTCAAGCACAGTGAAATTTGTCCTCTGCATTTAACCCATCTCAAGCAATGAACACATGCATGCACACACACAAGTGAGCAATGAGCGCACACACACACACACACATATATACCCAGAGCAGTGGGCAGCTATACTACAGCGCCTGAGGAGCAGTTGGGGATTAGGTGCCTTGCTCAAGCACACTTCAGCCCAAAGCTGCCCCATGTTAACCTAACCGCATGTCTTTGAACTGTGGGGGAAAACGGAGCACCCAGAGCAAATCCACACAGACACGAGGAGAACATGCAAACTCCACATAGAAAGGCCCCTGTCGGCCACTGAGCTTGAACCCAGAGCCTTCTTGTTGTGAGGTAGCTCACATAGCTCACACCTATGAACAATTTAGAGGAGCTAGTTGACCTAATCTGCATGTTTTTGGATTGTGGGAGGAAACCAGAGCATCCAGAGGAAACCTACACAAGCACAAGGAGAAAATGAACCACCACACTGAAAAAACCCAGTAGGCTCAGAGGTGCATGTGATCAATATGAAGAACAAGTATATACTTTGACTAGTTAAAACATCCATTCATTATCCATAACCGCTTATCCTGTGCAGGGTCGCGGGCAAGCTGGAGCCTATCCCAGCTGACTATGGGCGAGAGGCGGGGTGCACCCTGGACAAGTCGCTAGTTCAGCACAGAGCTGACACATAGAGACAAACAACCATTCACACTCACATTCACACCTACGGTCAATTTAGAGTCACCAGTTAACCTAACCTGCATGTCTTTGGACTGTGGGGGAAACCGGAGCACCCGGAGGAAACCCACGCAGATACCAGGAGAACATGCAAACTCCACACAGAAAGGCCCCCATCAGCCACTGGGCTTGAACCCAGAACCTTCTTGCTGTGAGGCGACAGTGCTAACCACTACACCACCATGCTGCCCGTTTAGTTAAAATAGCTCTTCAAATTCAGGAGTGCATACCGTATGTACACATTATCATCTTGGACTCTTAAGAACAAAATAATGACCCAGAGAACAAATTTATGTTTTGTAAATATAATTCAGATTCCTTGCTGTTAAATTTAACCTCATAGTGCAATCATTGAAGATAATGACTACCGTGCCATCATGGAATAAGGTTTGACGTAGTCTGAGGTGATTTTTCTGCTCACAATGGATGTAAAGAGTGGTTATGTGAGTTACTTTCCTGTCAGCATGAACCAGTCTGGCCATTCTCCTCTCTCACCAAAGGCAGACCTGCTGCTCACTGGATGTCTTTTGCTTTTCGCACAATTCTGTGTCAACTCTAGAAACTGTTGTCCATAAAAATTCACTGAGATCAGCAGTTTCTGAAATATTCAACCAACCTGCCTGGCACTAACAACTGTGCCATGATCAAAGTCACTGACGTCACGTATTTCCCCATTCTGACGTATTCTGTGAGCATTAACAGAAACTCGACCTGTGTCTGTATGATTTTATGCACTGCACTGTTGAACATGATTGGCTAATGGTATAATTGCAGGTACACCTGTTTCTGTAACCAGTGAGGATACAATATATTTCCGTCCCTTTTATATTAATAACATAAACCATCCATCCATTATCTGTAACCACTTATCCTGTGCAGGTTCGCAGGCAAGCTAGAGCCTATCCCAGCTGACTATGGGTGAGAGGCAGGGTACACCCTGGAAAAGTCGCCAGATCATCACAGGACTGAGACATAGAGACAAACAACCATTCACACTCATGGTCAATTTAGAGCCACCAATTAGCCTAACCTGCATGTCTTTGGACTGTGGGGGAAACCGGACACGGGGAGAACATACAAACTCTACAGAGAATGGCCCCCGTCGGCCACTGGGCTCGAACCCAGGACCTTCTTGCTATGAGGCGACAGTGCTAACCACTACACCACCGTGCCGCCTAACATAAACTAATTTCTTAGAAAAAATAGTTAAACAGAATAAACAAATGCATTAATTCAACTCAATAACAAATTCATTGAAAGTATCACCACATTTTTTGCTCCTTACACATACATATCATTTGAATAGGGGATTTTACAGACTGGATATTATTGTAACCAAGGCATGTTGTTGTTAGGGGAAATCAACAGAATTTGTACAAAAATACTTCAACCATCTGTAGCCACCATGGTGCTGTATGCGTTGTGAGGCTTTTGAATCTGTTGTGGTTGGAGAGTTTGGATTAAATTAAGAGACTTAGCTTGGCCAGATGTGACATTAGCCTCCGTGCTCACACGCAACTCTCTCAGATTACTTCTTCCACCTTGTATTCGACTTTTACCATGAATACGACCATAAATAACTAGCTGGTAATCTAATTTCCTGTAATCCATCATGCTGTGCTAGATAAATGTAAGGTATTTAGAACATGCTATGTAAACTAGATAATGCATCGAAGAAGGATTTTGGTTGTGTGGCCCCGGATCTCCTTTTGAGTGAGAGAGACATCAGTGGGAACAGAATTAATGGGCTGCACTGTGCTTTTTTTTCCCTTTAAAAGAGCAAGATCCAAAAAGAGAAAGAAAGAGAGAGAGAGTAGTATTAGTGGAGGACGAGGGGGAGGGGGATTGCGTGACTGCAGCTGACTAGAAGCTGACCTCAGACAAGTGGTTATGAAAACGATCTGACGAATCATGTGTAGGAGACCAGCTCTGCAGAAATGAGAGGGAACTTCCTCTACACACACACACACACACACACGGATACAGTATATACTGAGGTTTAGAAGAAAAAAGCATTACTTGTGGACTGTGATTCTTTCCAAATACTGTATACACAAAAAGAATAAACAAGAGATTAAACTGCATATAATACATTAAGACGATCTTAGAAGATTGTTTCTGAGAGTCTCCATTCACATGGCAGCAGTAATTAAAGGTAACTTAAGATAAATGTTTTCGAACATGCACCCTCTCGCTTCTATTCTATTACGTTCTACTCTTTCCACATAGTCACAAACTCCTGTTAGTGAAAATCAGAAATTTATTTCTGTAGGCCTGTAAATGATCTATAGTTCATGTACTATATGCAGCGAGGGGTAGCACTGATTTCCTCACTTTCCATGCCCACTTAGCTAGTTTCCTTTAACTTCAGGCAGACTGACCGCACTTTCTTTCTTTCTTCTTCTTTTTTTTTTAAATCCTGACTGCATTTTTTTATGGTCAAGATTTAAAAACCAAATCTTTCTTTTTTTAGTCTCTTTTCCAGAATTCAGCCGCAATAACATCCGGCAGATTTTTGCATACCATGCCACGTATAGTTTAGTAAGGTTGAAAGATATGATAGGCCCTTCATTAGGAATACAGTGGTGCTTGAAAGTTTGTGAGCCCTTTAGAATTTTCTATATTTCTGCATAAATATGACCTCAAACGTCATCAGATTTTCACACAAGCCCTAAAAGTAGATAAAGAGAACCCAGTTAAACAAATGAGACAAAAATATTATAGGCTACTTGGTCATTTACTTATTGAGGATCCGATATTGTGAGTGGCAAAAGTATGTGAACCTCTAGGATTAGCAGTTAATTTGAAGGTGAAATTAGAGTCAGGTGTTTTCAATCAATGGGATGACAATCAGGTGTGAGTGGGCACCCTGTTTTATTTAAAGAACAGGGATCTATCAAAGTCTGATCTTCACAACACATGTTTGTGGAAGTGTATCATGGAACGAACAAAGGAGATTTCTGAGGACCTCAGAAAAAGCGTTGTTGGTGCTCATTAGGCTGGAAAAGGTTACAAAACCATCTCTAAAGAGTTTGGACTCCACCGATCCACAGTCAGACAGATTGTGTACAAATGGAGGAAATTCAAGACCATTGTTACCCTCCCCAGGAGTGGTCGACCAACAAAGATCACTCCAAGAGCAAGGCGTGTAATAGTCGGCGAGGTCACAAAGGACCCCAGGGTAACTTCTAAGCAACTGAAGACCTCTCTCACATTGGTTAATATTAATGTTCATGAGTCCACCATCAGGAGAACACTGAACAACAAATGGTGTGCATGGCAGGGTTGCAAGGAGAAAGCCACTACTCTCCAAAAAGAACATTGCTGCTCGTCTGCAGTTTGCTAAAGATCACGTGGGCAAGCCAGAAGGCTATTGGAAAAATGTTTTGTGGACGGATGCGACCAAAATAGAACTTTTTGGTTTAAATGAGAAGCGTTATGTTTGGAGAAAGGAAAACGGTGCATTCCAGCATAAGAACCTTATCCCATCTGTGAAACATGGTGGTGGTAGTATCATAGTTTGGGCCTGTTTTGCTGCATCTGGGCCAGGACGGCTTGCCATCATTGATGAAACAATGAATTCTGAATTATACCAGTGAATTCTAAAGAAAAATGTCAAGATATCTGTCCATGAATTGAATCTCAAGAGAAGGCGGGTCATGCAGCAAGACAACGACCCTAAGCACAAGTCGTTCTACCAAAGAATGGTTAAAGAAGAATAAAGTTAATGTTCTGGAATGGCCAAGTCAAAGTCCTGACCTTAATCCAATCGAAATGTTGGGGAAGGACCTGAAGCACGCAGTTCATGTGAGGAAACCCACCAACATCCCAGAGTTGAAGCTGTTCTGTACGGAGGAATGGGCTAAAATTCCTCCAAGCTGGTGCGCAGGACTGATCAACAGTTACCGGAAACGTTTAGCTGCAGTTATTGCTGCACAAGGGGGTCACACCAGATACTGAAAGCAAAGGTTCACATACTTTTGCCAGTCACAGATATGTAATATTGGATCATTTTCCTCAATAAATAAATGACCAAGTATAAGGTTTTTGGTCTCATTTGTTTAACTGGGTTCTCTTTATCTACTTTTAGGACTTGTGTGAAAATCTGATGATGTTTTAGGTCATATTTATGCAGAAATATAGAAAATTCTAAAGGGTTCACAAACTTTCAAGCACCACTGTAGGTGTGATAAATGTCCAGTAGCCATGACAGAGCTCTGCCAATGATTGGCTGTGCTAGTTTGATCACACACTGGAGAGACATGAGTAACTGGTTAAATGCTCTCAATGGTGCACCTACAGATTGACTTCAAGTGGAAGAGATCATATAAAAACAGAGAATCCCCCTACGTATATACACTTACGATATGTTTCGTCATGCTTGAACTTGGTATATTTGTGAGTTTTGACTTGTACTCAGACATCAGGCCTGAAAGTACTGTTTCACAAATAAAGGACTTGTGTTCTGACATCTGGTTAGTTGCAGGCATGTGAACTAGGAAGAGAGACCGGAATGCTTCCCATCAGAGCCCAGCTTAGAGAGAAAGAAGTGGAACAGAATGTTTAAAAGGTGAGAATAATCATGTAAATACAGAAATGGTTAGTGTCTTTAGTGTCAGTAGTGATGATTTTGTATATTTTTACTGTAATTCATGTACTTTTTGTAGACATTTATGACCAGAAAACGGAATGATCTTAAATTTCGGCATCGCATCCTTTCAGAGAAATGACAAGAGATAATAGACAATAGTAGTAGACAACAATGCATATTCGCAAGAGATAAAGGAACACCAGTCACACATTTGGCGAAATAGCATACTTAAAGCTAGACGGCTTTTTGATTTCATAAAATTGGTGAAATTTAGTTCCCTCTGAAATTTTCCCATTGTGATATATGTTTATTTCCGTAATATCTCAGAAAATATCAGGCCATTCTGTGGCTGGGAAGTTATTTAGTTTGATGGGATTCCTGAGCAAATAATGTGCATGAAATTGCTCGCTTTGTGCAGTCAAGCAGACAGAGGAAGTCCGTGTGCTCATGCGCAGGTTTAACTTCTTCTTCTTCTTTTGGGTTTTACAGCAGCTGGCATCCACAGTGTTGCATTACTGCCATCTACAGGTTTACCTTGACCGTGCACTGACAGTTACATCATTCTGTTGTTAAACGAACAGCTGATCACACCGAGGTGCTCGCTGACCGCTGATATTTATTAGTTTGGTCCTGCGTTTCCTTTCCTTTGCAACATAATGTCTTTTCTTCTTGCTTTCATTATTATAGTCAGTCTTTTCACATTTAATTCGCATGCTCACATCCTCCATTTTTCTCTCCTGTTTCAAATCTGTATCCCACAATGCCTTGCACGAACAGGGAAAACCCACCACGTGATGCATGACGTAGTATCTTGAATTGGGTCATGGTGAAGCAGGAAAAAATAGTGGAGAATTTAGGGCCACGTGGCCTTATATTCATTAATTGTTCTATTTTAAAAAACCCAATAAAATTGGAAGTCTGTGACTTGAATTCAGTAGCTTTCGGTCCAATAAACAAAAATAATTGGGTGTCAGGGAAAATTCTTTTTTGACCTAAACTTGAAAAATCTGAAAGGCAGTCTACCTTTAAATAATATACTTAAACCTCATATTTGGCATAATTCAGTTTTACAAAATTTCTTCTTCTTTTAGATGATTATTCTCATCTCACAAAAATTCTTAATTTTATTTTTTGGTGTTTGCTTGTAACTGGTTAGTTTAACTACCTATATAGCAGGTAAAATTAACATGACACCTCTGTGAATAGCTGCTTATGAGTAGTATGTGGGCGGCACGGTGGTGTAGTGGTTAGCGCTGTCGCCTCACAGCAAGAAGGTTCGGGTTCGAGCCCCGTGGCCGGCGAGGGCCTTTCTGTGCGGAGTTTGCATGTTCTCTCCGTGTCTGCGTGGGTTTCCTCCGGGTGCTCCGGTTTCCCCCACAGTCCAAAGACATGCAGGTTAGGCTAACTGGTGACTCTAAATTGACCGTAGGTGTGAATGTGAGTGTGAATGGTTGTCTGTGTCTATGTGTCAGCCCTGTGATGACCTGGTGACTTGTCCAGGGTGTACCCCGCCTTTCGCCCGTAGTCAGCTGGGATAGGCTCCAGCTTGCCTGCGACCCTGTAGAACAGGATAAAGCGGCTAGAGATAATGAGATGAGATGAGTAGTATGTGTGCTACTATGTTAGCCTGCCATTAGTGTATGTGCTGCACACAATTTTTTTTTTTAAATTGCTTTTGGTAACTGTCAAGTTACATGAAAACAATTCAACCTGCAACTGATTGTGAGAAATTTTCACACATAAAGGGAGCCAAGACAAGGTTCGTTTCTTGATAATGCTCAGTGACTCCTAATATTGTACATAACTTTCATAAACGATTTAAAATGACACAGTTCCATTTTTGCCTTGATCCTACTCAGTCCCTTCTTGACTATTTTTCATAACCCAGAAGTATACCAAAAGCCACCATCTTTAAGGATTTTTCAATTTGTAAGATGCCCTCGGAAGAATCAAGCAGCTATGGAGGCTTCTCAAGACAAGGATAAGGATAATAAGGACAACAATTAGGAAGTTAATACTGTAATAACAATAAAAAAGTAAGTCAATAGTAAGAGAGATCAATATTTAAGCCTGTGATCTACAGTACAAAGGCAATAACTGATGATCATTCAATTTTTAATCACACCATGTTGTGCAAGCAGATTCTTTATATCCAGTAACTGTCCATATATCTGGGCAAAAGGCCCTCAATAATTGATGAAGTGAAATTTTAGTGAGCAGCGAGGTATCAATTAGTAAATTCCATTGCCGTAATCTTGGCGTCATCTTCGAACCAATTGCTCACCTTCACTTCCCACATCAGTTCCATCACTAAAACTTCATTTGTTCACCTTCATAACATAGTTCAACTCTGACCCACACTCACCTTTAAGAGTGCTCAATCTCTAGTCCATGTCTTCACAACTTCCCACCTTTAATGCACTTTTTACTGGTCTTCCTACCAACACAATCTCCGGATTACTTACGATACTCACACTCACATTAACACTGATTACTCAAACTTACACTAAACGTTCTGCTCAGATGTTGCACACTCTCTTTAAGTTACACTGGTTACTCATCTCCTACCGTATTCAATACAAAACCCTCCTCCTCATCTACAAAGCCTTACATGTCTATGCCTCAGGTTATTTGACTGAACTATTACTTCCCTATACCTTCACCCATGTGTTAAGGTCATCTGGCTCAAGTTTACTCATAATCCCGAGAGTCAGACTTTCCTCCACGGGTGACAGGACCTTCAGTGTTTTTGCACCCAAGTAATGAAATTCATAACTATAAATCTGACACCACGATGTGAGCAGCAGATCCATTAAATCATGTTAGTTGTGAGATGGGGCATCCATGGATCAGCCTTGTTTGGCCAGCACATCCCATAGATGCTTGATCAGATTGAGATCTGGAGAATTTGTAGGCCGAGTCAAGACACCGAATTCTTTGTCATGTTCCTGAAATACTCCTGAACAATTTTTGCAATGTGGCAGGGGGACGTTATCCTGCTGAAAGAGGCTACTGCCATTAGAGAATACTGTTGCCATTAAGGGGTATTCTTGGTCTGTAACAATGTTTAAGTAGATGTTATGTGTCAAAGTAACATCCACATGAATGTCAAGACCCAAAGTTTCCCAGTAGAATATTCTCCAGAGCATTGCTGCATGGTCCATGGTCCAGGTCTGATGGTAACATGCTTTCAGGGGTGGACAGGGTCAGCATTGGCACTCTGACCAGTCTGTGACTACACAGCCACATACATAGCAAGCAGTGATGCGCTGTGTGTTCGGACACCTTTCTATCATAGCTAGCATGAACCTTTTCAGCAATTTGTGCTACAGTAGCTCTTCTGTGGGATTGGATGAGATGGGCAAGATCTGCCGTTTTAGATATGCACTGACCCAGTCATCTAGCCATTGCAATTTGGCCCTTGTCAAAGTCGCTCAGATCCTTACGCTTGCCCATTTTTCCTGATTCCAACACATCAACTTCAAGAACTGACTGTTCTCTTGCTGCCTAATATATCCCACCCCTTGACAGGTGCCACTGTAATGAGATAATCAATGTTATTCACTTCACCTGTCCATGATGAATAATGTGTGTGTGTGTGTGTGTGTGTGTGTGTGTGTGTGTGTGTGTGTACAGTACCAGTCAAAAGTTTGGACACACCTAACAATTCAATGTTTTGTCTTTATTTTTATTAATTAAATCACTTCATGTCTTAAAGTAATGATGGATGTCGTTTCTCTTTACTTAGTTGAGTGCTTCTTGACATAATAAGATTACTACAGTTGTCGAACAAGGTTATGTATTGTATATTTATTATTTACTATTTACTGTTAGATCTCAGACACATTAAGAAGGCAAGAAATTGCACTAATTAACTTCTGACGAGGCACCTGTTACTTGAAACGCAATCCAGGTGACTACCTCATGAAGCTGGTTAAGATAATGCCAATAGCGTACAAAGCATCATCAAGGGAAATGGTAGCGAATTTGAAGAATCTAAAATATGAAACACATTTTGTTTTTTAATACTTTTGTGTTTACTACATAATTCCATATATACTGTATTCCAGATGTTATTTCATAGTTTTGGTGTCTTCAGTATTGTTCTACAATGTAGAAAATAGTCAAAATATAGAAAAACCTATGAATGAGTAGGGGCATCCAAACTTTTGACTGGTATATTATTATTATTATTATTCATCTCATCTCATCTCTAGCCGCTTTATCCTTCTACAGGGTCGCAGGCAAGCTGGAGCCTATCCCAGCTGACTACGGGCGAAAGGCGGGGTACACCCTGGGCAAGTTGCCAGGTCATCACAGGGCTGACGCATAGACACAGACAACCATTCACACTCACATTCACACCTACGGTCAATTTAGAGTCACCAGTTAACCTAACCTGCATGTCTTTGGACTGTGGGGGAAACCGGAGCACCCGGAGGAAACCCACGCGGACACGGGGAGAACATGCAAACTCCACACAGAAAGGCCCTCGCCGGCCCCGGGGCTCGAACCCGGACCTTCTTGCTGTGAGGCGACAGCACTAACCACTACACCACCGTGCCGCCCCATTATTATTATTATTATTATTATTATTATTATTATTATTATAGCAGTTGCAGTTAAAGGTATCCAAAAAGTCAGAGGTGTTGCAGCACTCTCAGCTCCCCTAATTCCTGTGTCCTTGTGTTGTGGTGTCATAAAACAAAATACTACTAGTGGGGAAAAAAAAAATCAAAGAAATGCATCCAGAGGAATGATACGATGGACTGGGATCATTTATTGTGCACGTAGATTTTTGACCTTTATGGCACATTCTTGACTTTTTTTCATGTATATATTTTTTTTACATACCTTGGAATCTCTGTGCGTTCAAGCTATAAAGCCAGAAAAGAACGCAGACAACTCCATGTTCATTTTTTGGTAGCAATAAGCTAGCCAGCTAATTGTGATGAGTGCTGTACATTTTCCTCCTCAAAACAGCAAACTGTATAGTTAGTGCTATGGTTTTAACAAGTTAATATGTCTGCATGTTGATTGACTTAAAGCAAATACTTGTATATAAAGTGCTACTTTGTTTACTGCTAATACTGTGCAGAACCACGTTGATTTGACGTCACTGGCTGGTCTGAAACATGGCTTAAAATCAGTGCCAGTGTGCTGCATATGATGTACAGTATGTCACACTCATATCTAAAATGAATAAAAAAAAAACTGTACAGTCATCTGTAGAGTGTGACGTGCCTGTGAGTCTCAAGAGGATGCGAAGACATAAATTTGCCATTTGTCATTAAATCATTTAATCATGTTAGACAATCTACCATCAAATGACCTTTCTATGTTAATAATGTTGCCATAAAATATCTTTATGACTGTTCACTGAAAAAGATTAAAGCAACGTTTTAATAATAGGTCCAGGCGGCCCGGTGGTGTAGTGGTGAGTATTGTTGCCTCACAGCAAGCAGGTTCTGGTTTGAACTTGCCGTTCAGCCGTGGCCTTTCTGTGTGAAGTTTGCATGTCCTCCTCATGCCTGTGTGAGTTTCCCTCAGGTGCTTCAATTTCCAACCACAGTTTAAAGACATGCAGATTAGGTCGACTGGCTATTCTAAGATTCCCATAAGTGTGAATATGAGTGTGAATGGCTGGCAGTCCAGGGTATATCCCGCCTCTCACTCAATGTCAGATGAGCTTGGGATTGGCGCCACCTTACCTGCTTAAGATAAGCAATATAGATGATGGATGGATAATAGGGCAAAATGACCTAAAAACCTTATCATAAACCTTGATCTACACTACCGTTCAAAAGTTTGAGGTCACTTTGAAATTTCCTTACTTTTGAAAGAAAAGCACTGTTCTTTTCAATGAAGGTCACTTTAAACTAATCAGAAATCCACTCTATACATTGCTAATGTGGTAAATGACTATTCTAGCTGCAAATGTCTGGTTTTTGGTGCAATATCTCCGTAGGTGTATAGAGGCCCATTTCCAGCAACTCTCACTCCAGTGTTCTAATGGTACAATGTGTTTGCTCATTGCCTCAGAAGGCTAATGGATGATTAGAAAACCCTTGTACAATCATGTTAGCACAGCTGAAAACAGTTGAGCTCTTTAGAGAAGCTATAAAACTGACCTTCCTTTGAGCAGATCGAGTTTCTGGAGCATCACATTTGTGGGGTCGATTAAATGCTCAAAATGGCCAGAAAAATGTCTTGACTATATTTTCTATTCATTTTACAACTTATGGTGGTAAATAAAAGTGTGACTTTTCATGGAAAACACAAAATTGTCTGGGTGACCCCAAACTTTTGAATGGTAGTGTACTTTTCTTTTGCAGTAAACTTCAGCAGGCTATTGCACTGGCTCTCCTCTCCATATCTCTATTCTTATAATGCAGCTATCTTGTTAGTAACTTAAAAACCTGGTATCCAATAAAATGTGATTAAGCTAAGGAATGTACAGTACCAATCAAAAGTTTGAACACCTACTCATTCATAGGTTTTTCTGTATTTTGACTATTTTCTACATTGTAGAACAGTATTGAAGACATCAAAACTATGAAATAACAAATGGATCATATATGGAATGATGTGATAAACAAAATGTTTTAATAAAGCAATACGTTTCATATTTTAGATTCTTCAAAGTAGCTACCGTTTACCTTGATGACGCTTTGCACACTATTGGCATTATCTTAACCAGCTTCATGAGGTGGTCACCTGGAATGCTTTTCAATTAATGGGTGTGTGTCTCATTAAAAGTTAATTAGTGGGATTTCTTGCCTTCTTAATGCGTTTGAGAGCAAACAGTAAATAGTAAATAATAAAAAAAATCCCTGTTCCACAACTGTAGTAATCTATATTATGTCCAGAACCGTTCGACTAAGTAAAGAGAAAAGACACCCATCATTACTTTAAGACATGAAGTGCCTTTTAATTAATAAAAATAAAGAAAAAACATTGAATTAGAAGGTGTGTCCAAACTTTGCCTGGTACTGTATGCATTAATAAAACTGTAAATGTTATTGTCTAATAGGGTATACACTTTAATAGATTATGTTAGTCCTTCTTTTTGCTGTAGAAACAGCCTGTTCTGATTTCAGAGCTTATAGATTAGTGGTGGCACGGTGGTGTAGTCGTTAGCACTGTTGCCTCACAGCAAGAAGGTTCTGGGTTTGAACCCAGCACCCGATGAGGGCCTTTCTGTGTGGAGTTTGCATGTTCTCCCTGTGTCTGCATGGGTTTCCTCCCACAGTCCAAAGATATGCAGGTTAGGTTAATTGGTGGCTCTAAATTGACTAAGTATGAATGGTCTATGTGTGTGTCAGCCCTGCAATGAGTTGGCGACTTGTCCAGGGTGTACCCTGCCTCTTGCCCATGGTCAGCTGGGATAGGCTCCAGCTTGCCTCCTGCGACCCCGCATGGGATAAGTGGTTACAGATAAAACAAACAAACGTAGATTAGTGGTGATAGTCAGTGTTAAATATGTAAAAGAAAAAATTAAAGACTTCTATTATGGCCCTACAGGGTCGAAAATGTTGATGTGGTCCGGGGTAGAATTAAAGTTTAACACCCCTACTCTAATCAAATGCAGCATTAATTTGCTAATTTGTCTTATTTCACCTGTCTCATTTAACCAATCGTCTGTCAAGCTGAACTAACAGATTAAGAAAAGTGATAAAAGTGCGTGTCAAAAATTGTGTTGTGTTGCTAAGTCTTTTAATGTTTCCAGAACTTGCTCACAGTTGTTTATTAACTAGTTTGCAACTCATATTTGCATTATGTTGTCTATTGTTTCATCTGTCTAAGGTCGTCCCAAAATTCATTCTATTTATCTTGCTTCCTCAACTGGGAAACTGAAGGGGAAAAAAAAGTCAAATTTTGTACTTAGCAATTCCTCACGAGAATAACATCAAGACCAGGCTTTTGCGAAGGATGAAGGTCATTTCTGACTCTGTTGTTTGGCATTTCTTTGAAAAAGTGGAAGACAGAAGAGGCCTCATTAAAATGCTGCTATTTTTAACTAATAGCTTTTCCCTTTGTTTCCTTTTCGCTATTTAAATCAAACCTATGAATGGCATCTGAGCACTAAAGGAAATCCATTACCCTGACAACAATAATTGCTACTGACATCTGAAAAGTGTACCATAAACCACTGCCACATGTGATCCTAACTCTAACGGACTGCTGATATTTTGGAAATTCCTCTGCTTATAATTACAGCGAGCTTTCCTTTATAGAGAAATTAATATAACAACATTAATGAGATAGTGATGCCAAGTTTTGAAGGTTAGATACCAAAGATAAATCTATTACATTCTTTAAAAATTGTCCAGACTAACCCTTTATTTATACCCCCGCTCTGAAGAGGGGGTATACTGGTTTACCTCTGTCCGTCCATTCTTATCTCCATATTTCCATCTGCCCAAAACACCCTTTTTCTCAGCAACCACAAATCATAGCCACTTGGTACTTGGTACCAAACTTCAGCTTGGGGTTCTATACCGTGTATACCATTTTCAGGTCTGTCGCACATCGACTTCCTGTTTACCAACTGAATGTATTTACGAAACGTATAGGGTGGATTTACAAAATTTTTGTAACATTTTTCTCAGCAACTACAGTTCGTAACTGCTTGATATTTGGTGCTGAGCTTCAGCTTGGGGTTCTATACCGTGGGTACCATTTTCAGGTCTGTCCCACATCAAGTTCTTGTTTACTGACTTAATGTATTTACGAAACATATAGGGTGGATTTTGACGCTATTTCAAGAAGCAAAATGCTATTTCAAAATGACAGTTTACCAGGATGCTATTTGAAATACCCAAGAAGAACACTGCTCTTTACTTACTTGTTTCAGGGTTAAATATTTGTTGAAGTCAACATTCATAATAAATGTCCTATTCCTTCGGTTGCTTGCATTCTGATATAAGCGAGAGCGGAGGGATACGTAAGCTCACAGTAGCTCACAGCTGATTTTGTTTTTAGTATTTGAGTTTAAATGAAATTTTCGCAAACCTTTCAGATTCACAAGTATACTTGTACACTTGCTTATGCTTCTTTTTGGACTCTTCATTTAATATTTCAGCTAACATGTTAATATTATAAACTGTGGAGAGGCTACCAGTTAAAAAGCAAACAAACAAACAAAAAATAAACAAACTATTAAAAGCAAAGAGAGAATTGAAGTGGAAGCACTGTTTGTCTATCCGAGCAGGCACACACCATCAGCACTGGGAATGTGAGCCTTTGCCAGTTTTCCAGTGCTTTGTTATGAAGATGCAGGTGGTCATTTCATTTACACACCAAGGTCAGGCTTTATTGTGCTTTCCATAATGTCTCAGGATACAGCTGCATAGACACAGCCAGAAGTCAGACCCTAAGCCTAGCGTTTCACTGTAGCACCTACCGTATCCAAAAGCTCTGTTGGGAGTTTAGAGCCAGTGAATTAAGAGCATGTGCGAGAGATGAGAGTGCCAGATTATACAATTCACACAGAGCCACTGTCATGAAAACTGAACTTGTTCACCAGGAGCAAATTTTACGAAAAAACACTAGAGAGGTCATAGTATGCTTCTGTGTGCAGCTACCCTTGTTCAACCACAACAGTAGCAACCACTCCTTTCCCACTCATTAGTGGGAAATGCAAGCCTTCGTCTACCATGCCTATTGAAGACATTAGGTTTTTCTGTCCATCTGTTAGATGTGTCATGTAATTATTCTCTCTATATGCCAGAATACAAAACACAAGATTTTGAAATTAAGTGTCCAAATACCGTTTAATAGTGTACATGCCAGTGTATGTGTAGACATCTCTAACTGAGTTATAATTTCAGGAGCATATACATTAATGTAGTGCCACATATCACTAATACATTTTTGTCTTTTAAAGAGCAGGGAAGGGGGTTAAATTGTAAGAAATGTGTTTTCTGTAATAGTTAAGAGAGAAAGAGCTATAGCTACCAATTTAAAATAACATGGAAAAAGATAGATTGTTCTCTTGTGCTAAGAATGTCTCGAGTTTGAATTGAAAAAGAAAGAAATAAACACCCACTCAAATTCCTTAGTAAATGTCAAAGAATTAGTTTGTATTACATTGCAATCCTAACCTGTTGCAAAGAACATTCTTGCTTTGCCAGTAGTCATCAATACTTAACAGCTGTTGTTGTTATGAACTTTTTTTTTTAAACCACTAATGTGGCTTTACAGGCTTGCACGCAAGGGTTTGGCTGGGTGCCAACAGTCTGTCAGGGACACCAGGAGATTGACAGAAGGCTTGTTCGCGTGACAACAACACTTTGGTCAGCCAACTCCAGGCTCTAAAAACAGTGCCTAGCTCTGTCTGTCTGTCTCTCTCTCTCTCTCTCTCTCTCTCTGCTCTGATCTTCCCAGCCTCTTTGAATAAAGGAGAGGTTTTTAGCGAGTGATGTTTCATCAGAAAAGTTGGCTTCCAGCATGTAAGACTTCTCTGTTTGGCCTACTCAAACACGAGAGTGTCTGTACATTAAAGGGAAAATAATCTGCATGCAAAATGGCATGTAAATTTCAATAATTCTTTAATAGCGTTGCTCAGAAAATTCAAATAAAACAGTGTTAGACCGGCCTGACTTCTCAAATGGATTAACTGGATTAAAAACATGAAATAATAATAAAATAACAATAGCTGAAGACCTTCTGAACAGTACCTACGTTTACATGTATATTTTTGACTGTGAGTTGGCCTAGTGCTGAGCGTGCTCACCTCTTGACTGGGAGATCACGAGTTCTACTCGCAGTCGGGTCATACCAAGACCATCATAAAAATGGTACCTACTGCCATCTGGCAAGGCACACTGCAATACAGATGCGAGTAGGGAGTCAAATTCTCGCAGTTACCAGAGGACTGGCCCCCCACTGTAATCCTAGCTATGTAATAGACAAAAAGCTGAGGGCTATGGAAATGGAGATTGGCACCGCCTAATGCGCTAAGTGCCTGGTTAGTACTGGGGCAGGAGACTAGTGGGAAGATAGGTCCTGGCATGCAAGGTGTTTTGACTTGTTGATACTGCTATTTATAGACCTTTTATATTTCTAATTGTAAGTCATCTAGATCATCCTATATTGTTATAGTTCACAGTTTTATATTAATTTTAGCAAGTTGTAGCACAAAGTATTTAAATAAATGTAAGTATAGAAATATTTAATATGAATTGTTCGAGGGCGGCACGGTGGTGTAGTGGTTAGCGCTGTTGCCTCACAGCAAGAACGTCCGGGTTTGAGCCCCGTGGCCGGCGAGGGCCTTTCTGTGCGGAGTTTGCATGTTCTCCCCGTGTCCGTGTGGGTTTCCTCCGGGTGCTCCGGTTTCCCCCACAGTCCAAAGACATGCAGGTTAGGTTAACTGGTGACTCTAAATTGACCGTAGGTGTGAATGTGAGTGTGAATGGTTGTCTGTGTCTATGTGTCAGCCCTGTGATGACCTGGCGACTTGTCCAGGGTGTACCCCGCCTTTCGCCCGTAGTCAGCTGGGATAGGCTCCAGCTTGCCTGCGACCCTGTAGAACAGGATAAAGCGGCTAGAGATGATGAGATGAGATGAATTGTTCGAGAGTATGGTAACATAGAAAAACTCAACCAAAGTAAAACAATTGATTTCCCCTTAATAACTAGCTTCATTCATGGAAAGATGTGGATAAGCAACTTTTTTTTATACTCTAATAATATTTAGTATAACTAAACACAGACAAAAGAGACATGAAAGAGGGATACATGCATTATACATATCACTACACACTGATAATGAAAGTGATAAATAACCAGAATAAAACAATGCTGACCAAAAGGGCTTCCAATACTTTACAAGCAAAAAGTAATTAGCACTCTTTAGTTATTCGAATGTAGTGTAACTACAAATTTTGTTTATTTGTAATGAGGATAAAGGGTGTGTCTAACCAGACAAACAAACTGTTCTAAGAACTGCTATAATTATAGAAACTTTTAGAATAATTGGAAATCTACCACAACACCCAGTAACCTCATGTTTAAACACTTTGTTGAGCCACAAAGATCCATGAGATCTTAAACAACATCATTATGTACAAAGAGAGAATACCACAGCTCATAGCCATAATTTTAGCCAGAGACTTTCTACTTTTTTTCTGAGGGCACAAACATATGTTTCCTCCCCAGAGATATTATCCAAAGAGGATGAAAAAATATGACTACATAAATTCACTCTGTTGAAGTACTCACTTACTTTCCATAGTCTGTCCTGAGCACATAATAAGATCAGCTTATGTTTGAATTAAATTACAGGTCACTTTTTAGCATAGTTATTTGGACTACCAGACAAGCATAATATGAGACTTGGCAACCACACTGGAGCTTTGATTTGGTCATTGGACTTGTTAATTAATTCATGATTTGTCCATCATTTGTTGATTATACCATGTAGCGCATCACGTCAGACAAGAACAGACAGCACTCATAAATAATGCCAATACAATACTTTATTGAAAATCACTTAAAGTATTGATACTCCTCTTTATTAACCAATAACACATAGAATTTATGACTTGTCGTAGTAATGGACAGCAAATAAAACGGTCTGAAGAAAAAAAAACTCAAGCAATTTAAGGAGCAAAATGGTTCACAGGGCGGCACGGTGGTGTAGTGGTTAGCGCTGTCGCCTCACAGCAAGAAGGTCCGGGTTTGAGCCCCGTGGCCGGCGAGGGCCTTTCTGTGTGGAGTTTGCATGTTCTCCCCGTGTCCGCATGGGTTTCCTCCGGGTGCTCCGGTTTCCCCCACAGTCCAAAGACATGCAGGTTAGGTTAACTGGTGACTCTAAATTGACCGTAGGTATGAATGTGAGTGTGAATGGTTGTCTACGTGCCAACCCTGTGATGACCTGGCGACTTGTCCAGGGTGTACCCCGCCTTTCGCCCGTAGTCAGCTGGGATAGGCTCCAGCTTGCCTGCGACCCTGTAGAACAGGATAAAGCGGCTAGAGATAATGAGATGAGATGAGAAAATGGTTCACACACAATGCAGAGATTCGAGATGTATCAAAAGAGCCATATGTCTGTTTAATAATGGACTAAAGCAATGACAAGACAAAAAGGAGTGTGATGAGGAAGAGTCAGGAAGAGAAGAACAACTTTATGAAATGAAATTTTGGGCCACTGTGATTGACCACGTCCTTGTCCGTGGACTCACAGCGAGAGCTGAGCAAAGAGTCCAAATGAATCTGAGCAGCTTCAGAGTTGCTTCCATAGTCGATACCTTCAAGCAGGAGAACATGTGCTTTTACTGCAATCTGCTGTTTACAGGAACCATAGATTATATTGCAGTACTCTACTGTACACAACTGAAACACAGTAGTGTTTCACTCTGTTCTCATTTATGTACTAAACTGTAATATTCAATGTTTATATTCTATGTAATATACTGCAAACACGAAGGATTATACATTTTTACTATAAAGTGAATTCGCCCCTTTCACATATCCCACAATCCACTGCACAGTTGGGAATGTCTGGTGACCAGAGAACTTCCAAAATCGATGAGACCATGTAAACCTGTAATAATATTTGAACATCTGATATTTGAAAATCGAAGCTGATTATATCGCCCAATATTGGTTTTTGTACCGTTATCAGCAGCTTGGGCCTGACCACCGGAAGTTTCCAACCACGCAGTGGATTGTGGGATATGTGAAAGGGGCCAATGTACTTACTGTATCCCATAATCTCATGGCTCTATATGACTTGTAGTATTAGTTCATAAAAAATTGAGCATAGTCCTGAAACAATCTGACATTACTTGTCATTCTGTATTTTTTTGCACAGTTGAGCAGAAATCATAATAGAGGAAGATGATGTCTTTTGTCAGATAAACAGTAATCGTCAATTGTGAACATGGCAAACACCATCATTCACCTATGAGAAGATCAGATCAGAGTCATAGCTCAGTTCCTCCACTGACTTTAAATGGCGAACATCTTGTGTGATGTAGGTGAGGTCATGTGACCCACAGGCCAGAGACAGTTATTGTCTCTGATAGTTATTGATGTTATTCTTTGATGGATTTTCCATTGATTTGTGTCGGTATGCTTGTTCGGCAATTGATTGTAGTTTTGACTTGCAACATCTAATACCTGTATAATTCCACATTGTATTTTGAAGGCTGTCATCGTCCGCTGTCCATTGCTAGCAATGATGACTGCTTCATTAGGGTGCACAGAAATGCAGATGGGCCACGAGGCCCGCAACAGAGCAACAGAGTCGTCCACAGCGGTGGCACGAATGGCCTGGTTGAGCTGCGATGGAATGTCTGGTTTCATGAGCTCTCGTATACTATTCTCCTCTCCTAATGAAGCGCCTTGCACAGAAAGGTAAGACAAACGATGTTGTACCCCCATCGTGTTGTCTTTCTGGACCCCCAGACCTGATGCCAAGTGGTGCACAAAAGTGCTACAGACCTGACGGGTATAGAAGTTGCCCCGCAGTGACAACTGACTTGCCAAGTGATGCCATCCATTGGCCATTTGAGTGGCTCTTCTGCATGCCATCTGGTGGTGTGCCGTTGACCCTGTTGGGTTCATCTGCCACATTGCACCGAAAAGCACCCTGCTGCCAGTGCCTTATTGGTGATGTACTATTTAACCCATAGCTGGAGCCCAGGCAGGTGCTACCACTCCAGGTCAGAGCAGACCTGGGTGCAATGGTGATTAAGGGGTAACTCCACTTTCCCCCAATACTCAAGTCCTCCCGGACCTGAGACTCACCACCGGTTGCAGTTTAAAGTCATACCCAGGACTAAAAGAATAGGATAGGATATATTAAGATAGACCATAGAGAATAGAATGGATGGCCACAGAACAGAACATGACAAAATAATCTAGAATAGGATAGGCAGTTAGGACAATATAATAGAATACATTATAAGAGAAAAGGAGGAAATATGACAGAATACAATAGAAAGCATTATGAAGATACAGACATATAATTATCTCAACAGAATCAGAAATACTTTACGAATCCTGAGGCGAAATTGAGTACCTGAGGGGAAATTGAGTAAACACATCTGATTACTACAGTAACAGCTTATTGGAGTAGCGTTCTGTATTTATCCTGACAGTGTGCCGTAAATGTTACTTGTGTGTCATCTGAGTGAAAAGTTTGGTTTAGCTGGAAGAGTGAGTCAAATCCAAGTCATTAAAGAAAATTTCAAGTTGAGTCCGAAAACAAGACTCCAACCACACCATTTGACGGTGGCTGCTGCTGCCTTTATGTGAAACCGTCTCTGTTACTGTGTTGGACCAATGTTACTGCTTGACTGACCCATTTTAGTTAATAGGCTCCAGATAAAAAGCTAGTTCATCACTCAGCAAGCCCCGCTATCAACAGAGCAATGAGCATAACGTGTCACTTACTTCTCTGGGTGGAGTCTTGCCAAATGACGATTGAAATTCGAGGTTGTCCCCATCATCTCCTCGATAGTTCTTCTACATATAGAACACATAGCAGTGAGTTTTTTCCCACTGCACGAGAAGTCTGTATAAGCAAAGTGGACAATCCTAGGGGCTTCTCGCCAGGCATTTTAGCGCCATTAACGTTAGTTTGTTCCTGAACATGACATATGAACAGGTGAATGTGCATTCTCTTGCATGAAATTAGTTACAAAAAATAAAGAAAAAAATCAGAGTCCTTGTCTCCAATTTACAAGTCTGAATGCAGTTAATGCATGAGTCCGAGTCCAAGTCGGAGTCATCAGTGCTCAAGTTCAAGTCAAGTCACGAGTCCTTAAAATTAGGGCACGAGTCGGACTTGAGTACGACAAGCCTGGTCCTTGCTGCATCAGAGGAATGTAATGAATATCCAGCAGTATTTCCAGAGCCTGCAAGACTCGCATCATGAGTTGCTATCAGTAATAAGCTGGAGTTTGGGCAAAACTTTCTAAGTGCTGGTTGCTCATGTTCTAGTCCTAAACAGTTTGAGCATTGATCATATTCATTATCCAGCGCCATCAGGGCCTGGCAGGACAAACAGTTCATCATCCTGACCTGAAATTACAGTCGGTTGGGAAACCTGACAACTTGAATCTAGTTCCACTCCGCCACAAAGCAAGGAATCGGAAACAAGGCACACGTGATGTGGAGAATCTGTTTCAGGGAACTCACACTGGGTCACGGTCTTAGACATGAGGTGACAACTTTGCTAGTGGTACTCAGGAAACAAACTACTGGTTCAGAACAAAACCGGCATGGTGGCCCAGAATGAAAGAAATATAGACCTAGATAATAATAAAGTAGAAAGCATATAATCATAAAGTGCAAAAGTAAAATCATGATTACAGTGAATTTTGCATGGCTACCTTCTTCCTCCAATGATTTGTTTAAAAAAAGATTCTGTGATTCTATGATCATTCGAATGCACAAAGCACCACAGCGCACATTGCACAGCAGCTCAGTCTGCGGAACATGGTGAATGCTTGTGATTGGACTGCAGTACCTTTTAGGAATCAAAGTGACATTATGACTTACAATGATTTAAAAATACCCAATCACATTAATATTAAACACAAACTACCTTTACTTTTAACATTATTAAAACAAGTCTTTTGTTGTGCAGTATGTTTTTACAAAGAAGAATATTACAACCCCAAATCAGAAAAAGTTGGGACGGTATGGAAAATGCAAATTAAAAAAAGAGAGCAGTGATAAATTTACTTTGATTTGCATTTCCCTGTAGACAGTATGAACCCAAGATACTTCATGTTTTGTCTGGTCAACTTAATTTCATTTGGTAATATACAGTACCAGTCATAAGTTCGGACACCCCTACTCTACTCATTCATAGGTTTTTCTGTATTTTGACTATTTTCTACATTGTAGAACAATACTGAAGACATCAAAACTATGAAATAGCATCTGGAACATATATTGAATTAGGTGATAAACAAAAAGTGTTTTAAAAAAACCAAAATATGTTTCATATTTTAGATTCTTCAAAGTAGCCACCATTTACCTTGATGACGCTTTGCACACTATTGGCATTATCTTAACCAGCTTCATAAGGTAGTCACCTGGAATGCTTTTCAATTAACAGGTGCCTCGTCAAAAGTTAATTAGTGCAATTTCTTGCCTTCTTAATGCATTTGAGATCAAATAGTAAATAATAAAAATACAGTAAATACCTGTAGTAATCCATATTATGTCAAGAACCGCTCAGCTAAGTAAAGAGAAACAACATCCATCATTACTTTAAGATATGAAGTGCCTTTTAATTAATAAAATGAAAGAAAAACCATTGAATTAGAAGGTCGATACAAACTTTTGACTGGTACTGTACATCCATTCCTGCGTTTCAGGCCTTCAACACGTTCCAAAAAAATTGGGATGTGGCCAATTTAGGGCTATTCATGAGGTAAAATAATTAAATAACAATGTGATTTGAAACAGGTGGTGTCAACAGGTGATTGTAATCATGATTTGGTACAAAATCAGTATCTAGGAAAGGCTGAGTCGTTGGGGAACAAAGATGGGCCGAGGATCTCCAGGTTGTCAACAAATGCATGAGAAAATTATTGAAATGTTTCAAAACATCCATCCATTATCCATAACCACTTATCCTGCGCAGAGTTGTGGACAAGCTGGAGCCTATCCCCGCTGACTATGGGCGAGAGGCGGGGTACACCCTGGACAAGTCACAAGATCATCACAGGGCTGACACACAGACACGGACAACCATTCACACTCACATCTACGGTCAATTTAGAGCCACCAATTAACCTAGCCTGCATGTCTTTGAACTGTGGGGGAAACCGGAGCACCCAGAGTAAACCCACACAGACATGGGGAGAACATGCAAACTCCACACAGAAAGGTCCCCATCGGCCACTGGGCTCGAACCCAGAACCTTCTTACTATGAGGCGACAATGCTAACCACTACACCACCATGCCACCCTGTTTCAAAGCAATGTTCCTCAACAAAAGATACAAAGGGATTTGGATAATTCACCCTCTATGGTACATCCATCCATCCATCCATCATCTGTAGCTGCTTATCCTGTTCTACAGGGTTGCAGTCAAGCCAGAGCCTATCCCAGCTGACTATGGGCAAGAGGCGGGGTACACCCTGGACAAGTCGCCAGGTCATCGCAGGGCTGATACGGAGACAAACAACCATTCACACACACATCTACGGTCAATTTAGAGCCACCAATTAACCTAACCTGCATGTCTTAGGACTGGGGGAAACCAGAGCACCTGGAGGAAACCCACGCGGACACGGGGAGAACATGCAAACTCCGCACAGAAAGGCCCCCGTCGGCAACTGGGCTCAAACCCAGAACCTTCTTGCTGTGAGTCGACAATGCTAACCACTACACCACCATGCCACCCTGTTTCAAAACAATGTTCCTCAAAAAAGCTACAAAGGGATTTGGATAATTCACCCTCTATGGTACATAATATTATTAAATGATTCAAGGAATCTGGAGGAATTTCAGTGTGTAAAGGGCAAGGGTGCAAGCCTAAGATTAACACCCGTGCTCTCCGATCCCTCGGATGGCACTGCATCAAGAACCATCATTCATTCATAACTGATATAACCTCATGGGCTTGGGATTACTTTGCAAAACTTTTGTCAAGCACAGAGTTACAGCCACAAATGCCAGTTACAACTTTGCTGTGCAAAAAGGAAGCCTTATGTTAACTGCCCAGAAGTGCCGTCGACTTCTATGGGCTCAGAGGCATCTAGGATGGACCATCACACAGTGGAAACATGTACTGTGGTCAGATGAATCAGTATTCCAGGTCTTTTTTTTTAATATAAAAGAACTGGACACCATGTGCTCCGGATCAAAGACAAAATGGACCATCCAGACTGTTACCAGCAACAAGTCCAAAAGCCAGGGTGTGTCATGGTATGGAGTTGTGTTAGCGCTCTTAGCAAAGGTAACTTACACTTCTGTGATGGCAGCATTAACACAGAAAAGTACATTGAGATTTTGGAGCAGCATATGCTGCCTTGAACAAGGCATGTTTTCCAGAGAAATTTCAACAAGACAAACCAAAACCACATTCTGCACACATTACAAAGGCATTGCTGCAGAAGAAGAGGGTGCTTGTTCCCTCTCCCCAATAGAGAATGTGTGACGAATTTTGAAATGAAAAATATGTCTACGACAACCCCGTACTGTTGCACGTCTTAAGACGTGTTTGCAGGAAGAACGGGACAAAATAACACCTGAAATGCTTCATGGCTTTATCACTTCACCTGAAACGCTTCATCAATTGGTGTCTTCAGTCGCTAAACATCATCTAAGTGTCATGAGAAGGCATGGCAACATTTATAAAGTGGTAAATGCTTTACCGTCTCAACTTTTCTGCAAATGTGTTGCAAGAATCAAAATTGAAACGTCTTTATTTCGGGGGGGACCCACTAACAAAATTTATGAGGTAAAACATCAAAGAATATGATGTATTGTTTTGAATACAATACAGGTAAAAGATTATTTACAAATCATTGTTTTCAGTTTTACTTTCAATTTCGTTGTACTGTCCCAATTTTTTTCTGATTTGGGGTGGTATAATTTGAGATGGACAGCAATGATCTGAGCTTGGAACTAAAGAACTTAATTGCAACTTCAGATTTTTGCTCATCACATCCTCTTTTCCACCTGCTCACCAGGAGCTGTGCCTCTTCAAAGCGCCATGTAAAAAAAAAGAAAGAAAATGTTTAAAACGAGCAAAATTTTCTCAACATCACATTGTTCCTTAGCATCATCTAATTACAGTTAGGAATAAGCTGAATCTTACAGGCCATACGAGATTTATTGCTACAGTATAAGATATTCTGTATGAATCATTCTTTTGGTTTATGTTTTCTCTACAGCCAGTCAAGAGAAGCAGTTGATAAAGCACCTCAGCCCTCCATCCACTAATGACATCAGGGGGGAAACTTTGTCACCAGTGCCTTGTATCTCTGAGAGTGAGCTGCTGCTGGAGGTTTGTGTCTCCAGTGTCTATCTTCCTATAACCTAGATCCTTGAACTTGTTTATTGACAAACTTACTTAATTGAAAGTACCTCCACATTCTCATCTCATCTCCTCTAGCCGCTTTATCCTGTTCTACAGGGTCGCAGGCAAGCTGGAGCCTATCCCAGCTGACTATGGGTAAAAGGCGGGGTACACCCTGGACAAGTCGCCAGGTCATCACAGGGCTGACACATAGACACAGACAACCATTCACACCTACGGTCAATTTAGAGTCACCAGGTAACCTAACCTGCATGTCTTTGGACTGTGGGGGAAACCGGAGCACCCGGAGGAAACCCACGCGGACACGGGGAGAACATGCAACCTCCGCACAGAAAGGCCCTCGCCGGCCACGGGGCTCGAACCCGGACCTTCTTGCTGTGAGGCGACAGCGCTAACCACTACACCACCGTGCCGCCCCTCCACATACTCATTACTTTATTTTACATTTCATAGCATATATAAAAATTATACATTTATAGTTACATGTCTAAAGAGATGTAGAATACAGTGCTGTGAAAAAGTATTTGGCCCTTCCTGATTTGTTCTATTTTTGTATATTTGTCACACTTAAATGTTTCATGTCATCAAACTAATTTTAATATTAGACAAAGATAGCCCAAGTAAACACAAAATGCAGTTTTCAAATGATTAAAAGTTAAAGTTCCTTCCATGCCAGGATCTGGTCTTCCCAGGCAGTCTCCTATCCCAGTAACTAACTAGCTCTTTTGAGGCGCATGGGTGCGGCGCTGATCTCCGTTTCCATAGCCCTCAGCCTCTCGCCTATACAGCTAGGGTTACAGTGAGGGGCTAGTCCTCTGGTAACCACAAGAGTTTGACTTCCCTACTCGCATCTGTATTGCAGTGTGCCTTGCCAGACAGCAGTAGGTACCATTTTTATGATGGCCTTTGGTATGACCCGAGCGCGAGTAGAACTCGCAATCTCCCAGTCGAGAGGTGGACATTCTAATCACTAGGCCAACTCGCGGTACTTTCAAATAATGATTTCATTTACTGATGGAAAAAAAGTTACCCAACCCTACCTGGCCCTATGTGAAAAAGTAACTACCCCCTCAACCAATCAACCAATTAACCTCAACCAATTAAACAATTAACCAAATTTAATTGATAATTGGGTTCAATTTCACTCGCCACACCCACGCATGATTACTGCCAGACCTATTCAATCTAAATATCACATAACTAGAACCAAGCTGGCAATGTGAAGTTGGCTAATAGAGCTTAAAAAGATGCAGCGAAATAAAGAGTTACAAGAACCGACATGCAACAAAATAATTGAAATCTATCAGTCTGGAAAGGGTTACAAAGCTATTGCCAAGGCTCTGGGACTCCAGTGAACCACAGTGAGAGATGTTATCTACAAATGAAAAAACTTGGAACAGTGATGAACCTTCCCAGGAGTAGCCAGCCTTTCAAAATTCAACCAAGAGCACTTCAACGACTGATCCAGGAGGTCACAAAAGAACCCCGACAAACATTGAAAGAACTGCAGGCCTCACTTGCCTCAGTTAAGGTCAGTGGTCATGATTCTACAATAAGGAAGGCACTGGGCAAAAATGGCATCCATGGGAGAGTTGCAAGGTGCAAACCACTGCTGACCAAAAAGAACACAAAGGCTCATCTCACATTTGCCACAAAGCATCTTGATGACCCCCAAGACTTTTGGGACAATATTCTGTGGACTGATGAGTCAAAAATAGAACTTTTTGGAAGACATGGGTCCCAGTACATCTGGCGTAAGGCTAACACAGCATTCCAAAATAAGAACATCATACCAACAGTCAAACACGGGGGTGGTAGTGTGATGGTCTGGGGCTGCTTTTCTGTTTCAGGACCTGGATGACTTGCCATAATTGATGGAACCATGAATTCTGCTTTCTACCAGAAAATCCTGAAGGAGAATGTCCGCCCATCGGTTTGTGACCTAAAGCTCAAGCGCAACTGGATTATGCAGCAGGACAATGATCCAAAGTACACAAGCAAGTCCACCTCTGAATGGCTCAAAAGAAATAAAATTAAGGTTTTGGAGTGGCCTAGTCAAAGTCCTGACTTGAGTTCAATTGAGATGCTGTGGCAAGATCTTAAACGGGCAGTTCATATTTGAAAACCCTCCAATGTGGCTGAATTGAAACAAAGAACTCTTCTGCAAACTCTGCAAACAAAGAACTCTGCAAACAAAGAACTCTTCTGCAAAGAAGAGTGGGCAAAAATTCCCATTGTAAGTTATCGCAAACGTTTAATTGCAGTTGTTGCCGCCAAGAGTAGCCAAACCAGTTATTAGGTTTAAGGGGCAATTACTTTTTCACATGGAGGATACAGGTTTTGATTAACCCTTTACTTTTAATAAATGGAGTGATCAATTAAAAGCTGCATTTTGTTTACTTACATCACCTTTATCACACCGGTATATTAGACTTAGTTGGATGACCTAAAACATTTAAATGTAGCAAATAAGCAAAAATGGAAGAAAGCAGCAGGGGGGCAAAATCCTTTTTTTTTTTTTTTTTTACACCATTGTAAGTAGATTATTAGGAGGCTAATTTTATAGATGCAGGACACTTGGGATAAATGTCATGGCCTTGTTAGCAAAAACCTTGTTGGCATGTTTCTTTACTTTTGGTGGATGGATTACAAATGGACATTACGCAGTACTTAAGGAACCAAATCAGTTAATGATGTGAACATCATAACTGATGTCTTTGGATATACCTTGGAATGAGCTCCATGATGTATGTCTGGTTTTTTAGCTAGTGTAATCGTTGTGCTTTTGAAAGACTGAATTGCATTTAACATGCGTCATTTATTATTAGTTATTGTGATCGAGGTCTTCCATTATCACGTATCATCACCTCCGCCAAGGAGGTTATGTTTTCGGTAGCGTTGGTTTGTTTGTTGGTTTGTCTGTTAGCAACATTACGGAAAAAGTTATGAACGGATTGCTCTGAAATTTTTTCCAGAGGTGTGACTGGGCACAAGTAACAATCCATTAAATTTTGGTGGTGATCCGGATCACCTTCTGGATCCCGGAATTTTTTAAAGGATTCTTGGCGGAGGTCTGCGCTCTCCGAGTGCTTTTCTAGTTTGCATTGTTTTAGTAATATTCCAAGCAGTCTTGCTGTGGTTATAAAAGGGGCTCAGTAATCAGGGCTGCCTTCTATATACCTCTAGAAACCATCATGCCTTCTGCTGTTCATCTTCTTGATGATGAATGGTAAGGTTTGGCAGACCCCTCATGTGTTGCATTCAGTGTAAATTAAGGCTTTTTTCCCCTTCAAACAAAACCCTACAATAACAGAAATGTTGCTGCTCATAGACCGAGCGATATTTAGTCCTGAACAGACTTTCTTTTGACTCCAGTAAAGTTTTGCCCCTTGTTGTGGGCCTTCTGGGAGTGAAGACTGCTTAGCCTCCAGAAAACTATTCCAGTGAGTCACTCCACCCTTTTCCTTGGAAGACTCTGAAACGCTTGCAAAATTCAAGCGATGCTTTGTTGAAGTCTCACCACTAATGTGAAAAAGAAAGCAAGATGTCAGCTCAAGGGTTGAGAGAGAAGAAATCTCAAGAGATGAATGTTATTTTTAAATCCCAAATCCAAGTACTGTTAAAAAACATCTTTGTTTAAATTAGAAACTCCTGTAGTGGAGTCTAAGATAGTGATGGTCTATTAAACCCTTAAAGTTCAGGGTTTAAATTCCCCTCAGGCCAAACAAATCTTCATTTTTCTAGTACCTTTCCAAATAGAAAAGGCACACTCATAGAAATTACCAAACTAAAACCTTTAAAATGAAAAACTGAGTAAAGTTAAGTCCGATGTTGTATCTTTTCAACAGTAGAACAACACCGAGTCAAATGTGTTCCTCTGTGTGTTTACACTTGCCAGCTACTAACGCATAAACTAAATGAGCTAAATTCTCTAAATGTGCACATTAATAAAGTGATGCGTACAGCCCAATAAGATTATCACATCAGACAGAGTTATTAGACTTTTGTCTTCAAGGTTTCTGGCTTCAGTGCACTACTGACCTGCTCTGTCTCGTATTAAAGTGGAGGTGACAGGGCTTGGACCACAGCACACTTCAACTCACGCGATAATCATCTCACGTATAAAACAAATGCTGGCAACAGGTGACACTACTCCGAGACCAATTTCATCATCCCCTCCACTATCTACTGTACTTGTTTGAAGGACATTTCAACTTCATAAATAAATAAATAAATAATAAAATAAATAAATATATAATAATAATAATCTGCTCTTGCTGTGACAAGAGCCTCATGGTAGTCCCCCTGTTCTACTCAGGATATCTCCAGCTTATTTTTCAGTGATCACATTGGGTCTCATTTCCATCCAACCAGCCATTGTCTATGTTGCCCTCCACAATTATTGGCACCCCTTGTAAAAATAAGTTAAAAAGGGCTAGAAAAACATCCACCTTTGTGTGAGGTAAATTATAATTTACTTAATATATAATTTAATAAATATATGGGAAACATGGGAAAGATAAGTGAACACACAAACCAAATGAGGGAGAAGTGTGTTGACCTTCATAAATCAGGAAATGGTTATTTAAAAAATAGCTACTTGCCTGAATGCCCATTTCTATTGTTAGAACAATAATAAAAGTGGACACCAACTGGAACCGTTACAAACTTGCCTGGAAGCGAACCCAAGTTTATTTTGCCCCCATGTACAGTGAAGAAGATGGTAAGAGAGGCAAAATAATAATAATGATAATAATAAAATCCCCAAAGATCACTGTTGGTGAATTACAAGAAAAAATAAAACCTTAGGGTTTCCAAGTCTCCAAAACCACCATTAGATTCCACCTACATGCCAACAGATTATTTGGAAGTTATGCCAGAAAAAAAGCTTTTTGGCAGTAAACACTCAAGGTGGGTTTGGCGTAAAAAGAAGGATGGCTATAATGAAAAGAACCCTATCCCAACTGTAAAATATGGTGGAAGATCTGTGATGTTTTGGGGCTGTTTTTCTTCCAAAGACCCTGGAAACCTTATTACGGTACGTGGCATCATGGATTCCATGAAATAGCAGGACATTTTAAATCAAAATCTTGCTGCCTCAGCCAGGAAGCTAAAACTGGAGCTTCCAGCAAGACAATGATCTGAAGCATATGTCCAAATCAACGCAAAAATGGTTAGCTGACCACAGAATGGAGCTTCTGCCATGGTCATCTCAGTCCCCTGACCTGAACCCCATTGAAAACCTGTGGGGTGAGCTGAAGAGGAGCGAGCACAAGAGAGGGCCTAGGACCCTGGATGATCTAGAGAGATTGTATAAAGAGGAATGGTCTCAGATGAACTGCTCTGTATCTCCAACCTTATAAAATGTTATCGGAGAAGACTCAGTGCTGTTTCATTGGCAATCGGAGGTTATACAAAGTATTAAATGCAGGGGTGCCAATAATGGTGGCACGTGTTTTTTGTTGAAAATAATTATTTCTTAATGAGGGATTTGTTTTTCTCTGAATAAATTTATTTCAATTAAAGGTTGGATTTTTCTTATTTTTTCA